>NC_065594.1:6857408-7139908 GCF_024542745.1 Macaca thibetana thibetana
AACCATGTTGTATTTTTAGTCTCTACTTAAAAAAAAAATACAAAAATTAGCTGGGCATGATGGCGGGTGCCTGTAATCCCAGCTACTTGGGAGGCTGAGGCAGGGGAATCGCTTGAACCCAGGAGGCAGAGGTTGCAGTGAGCCGAGATCGTGCCATTGCACTCCAGCCTGGGTGACAAGAGTGAGACTCCGTCTCAAAAAAAAAAAAAAAAAAACCAAAAGGAAGAAGAAGAAAAAAGAAAATTCTTGCTATGAGTTAGAAGAAACAGTGTGCGAATGGCCAGGAGCATGTTGACGCCTTCTCACTCCAGCCATACCCAGTTCAGGGGCTCTGGCTGGAACCAGGAGTGGCCTCTGCTTTGCTGTTATGAGAAAGTAAGGACCATTGGTGGTCAGTGTCATGGGGTCTATTTTGAAAAGTCCCTGGGACACATGAGCATTAAGAGGGAGACTATTTACAGGTCTACTCCTGGACCATGTTCAAAACTCCCAGGAGAATGCACAAACCCTGCCCACGACTCCATTATTGTGCCCAGTTGGTGATTTTCACCCTTCAGCAATTCGTCCATTTACTCCATAAGCCTTTAACTGGCCACCTTTTCTGTGCCAGGTACTTGGGCTGGGGATAAAATGATGAAGAAAGTGAATGCAATTTCTGTCCTCAAGGAGCATTCAATCCAGCGGTGGAGAGCAAGAAAAATCATCTCCACAGTGAATGGATTAGGTGACAAGTGTTCCCTTTGCCTTGCCTAGCCAATCTAGCCAATATGCCCACGTGGGCACTAACAGGATGGGTCAGCTTAGTTGAGACCAGGAGTGAAATCCATCTAGGCTGGAGGCTTAGACAGCAGAGATTCAGAGGGTGACTTCTGGAGTAAGACCGCTCTGGTCACTGTTGTGTCCCTGTCGCTGTCCAGTTTTGTGAGCAGGAGACTTGGGCAGGTAACTGAGCATGTCCTGGTCTGTCTTTGCGGTTGTGGAATGGAGGGTAATGTCTCCTTTGTAGGACTGCTGTGAGCCTCCAATGAACTGATGCTCTTGCACAGAGCCTGGCACATGAGGAGTGTTGGCTGTTAGCGCACCAAGAGTTCACGGCCAGAAATGCAGTTTGTTGAAAGCAAGATTAACAATAACACTAATCTAAGCAGCACAGAGGGCCTGGGGTGTGTCACGGGAATATATTCATAGTAGCAGAGTTTGGCCGGGCATGATGGCTCACACCTGTTATCCCAGCACTTTGGGAGGCCGAGGCGGGTGGATCACCTGAGGTCAGGAGTTTGAGACCAGCCTGGGCATCATGGTGAAACCCCGTCTCTACTAAAAATACAAAAAGTAGCTGGGTCCCTGTAGTCCCAGCTACTTGGGAGGTTGAGGCAGGAGAATTGCTTGAATCCGGGAGGTGGAGGTTGCAGTGAGCTGAGATCGCACCACTGCACTGCACTCGGGGTGACACAGCAAGACTCCAACTCAAAAAAAAAAAAAAAAAAAAGCAGCAGAGTTCAAAAATGAGGCTGGTGTCAGGCAGGAAGGTGACACCGGACTGACCAACAGGCAGTTTGCGAGAGTTGTCCTCAGAGCTGGAAGGCGACGTGGCCAACAGCCTGCTGTGAACAGATGTGGCCCTTGACCCCCAGGCTGACCCGAAGGCTCTGCTTTGCATTTCCTGAGGCATCGAGATAGGGGTTGCAGCAGAATAGGGAGGCCAGGAGTGTGAAGGGGAGACAGACTTATGTTTAATGCTGTTTTAGGTTTTAAAATCAGAAGGTTAAACTGAAACTTTCCCTCTTGCTCACCTTTAGGAAGAACAAGCTCAATTGAGGTCACATGCACCGTGATGCACCTGTTTTTCAGCCCAACTATTCAGAGGAAGGCAGGACCAAATGTTGTTCTCTGTCTTGATTTTCACTAGAAGCATAAGAAGTGAGGATGCCTGTCCTGTGCGTGTGTGTAGGAGAGTTTAAGTTCATAGTAAAACTGCAATTGGAGCCCATTAGGGAGAGATTGGGCTGCTGACACACATGGGAAACAGTGCATTAGCCTATTTCCTTCCCGTAAAGACCTGTAAAAGCCAGTGTGATTTTTGCAGAATGAGACTCTTGCAGCCAGTAATCGGTTCGGGCAGCACCAGAAGCCCTGAAATCAACCAGACCGGGTCAAAGAGGCTCTGTGCTGGCTGTGGAATGGGAACTAATTTATCTTAACAGTCACAATGATCAGATGGGGTCATCATCACCTTACTGCTTCTTGAGAGCTCTGCTGTCGCCTGAACTCCTTACACACTCTGGGTTTTTTGGTGATCTAATGTGTGTACTTGAATTTTGTATCCCTTGAGAATACAAATGGTATCTCGTCTCAGCTGGAGAAGTGGAGAGAGGGGAGGGACTGGCCAAGGGGCAGTTTGTGAATGCTGTCCTCAGAGGTGGAAGGCGATGTGGCTTTGGGAGCGCCGTGTGCCACACTGAGGGCCTCACGCATGCCCAGCCATTTACCAGCTGAGCGTACCCAGCTCCTGGCCATGCAGCAGCCTGATGCAGTTTCCCGCTTACTTTATGAAATGAGGATCTCAAAAGAGTGTAATCGTGTGACTATTTATTCCTTATAAATCATTCACTGGCTTGTCTGGGACAGTTCTTTCCCATCGATATCTGAGTTAGAGAAACCCGACAGCTGCTGTAAACAGTCTCTGAGTAATTTGATCTTAAAACAATAACCCAGAAGCAATCAAAGGCACAGCTCTGTTGGGGAGACAGTGCCTTCCCATGAACAACTCAGAAATCACTGACGTAAGTGATGGAAGAAGAATTTCCAGATTCAGACCAACAAGGAATTCTTAACACCTTTGGATGGCACCACTCCAAGCCCAGAACCGCTGCTCAGGCGTCACTCCCATCACGGCATCCCCCGGGGGACCAGGGCACACAGTCCGGCACTATCTAGCTTGTGATCATCCCGCTCATTCAAGAAGGTTCTATGCAGAGCTTTCCCTCTGGGTGATTTATGGTTTATTATCCTGTTTGGAGCTCCTTTAAATTAAGACAATCCATGCCAGTGTGGCGCTCTCATTGTTGCCCCTGGTCTGTTTACTCCCAGCTCTCTTTAGGGAGGAAAAGGCTGGAAACTGCATCCTAATGGCCCAATTAGTCCTAATGCTGCGTAGTGTTGACTGTTTAGTCACTACCATATTGTGTACAGAACTAATTGTGGTGAAAGCAAATGAATGGTCAGGAAACAAACAGGCTACTAGAAAATAATTACTTGGAGTGTTTCTCTTTAGTACCTGTGCAGCAGATTTCATTATAGTCAACAGCCTCTAAGCTGCTCGAAATAGTGGTATTTGTCATTTTCATAGAAACTTGATAATGACATTAATTTATCTTAATGGCCTGTTCTATTGTTATAAATAGTAAAATTAGCTTAAATTGTCTTGCTTTTGCTGGTTTTGGATGGCAGAAGAGGGCCCCACAGCAGCCGACGAGTAGATAATTTGGTGTGCTTGACAAATTTCCAATAATTTGTTATGTGGAACATGAGTAATGCTAGTACCATTAATGTTCATTTTCCTCTAAATTCATTACTGCCCTTTTCCCTTTTATCTTTTTTAATGTCTGGGCCATTTTTCTATATTTCAAGTGGAGCCACAGAGCCTATTCATATTCAGCCGGCTATTAACATTCTGCACATAGCGAACATCCTGTAGAAAAACAACTCTTTATGAAATGATGAGCCTGGTTGCTCTATCTGAGAGAAAAGCAGGCAAAATGGGGCTTACTGGTATCAGGGATTGGGTATAATTAAGTCAAATGTAATTTTAAAGAAATTTAAATGTTTTCATTTTATGGCAAAGGTAAAACACACTCCAGGGAGAATCAAAGAAGGTGTAAATGCATTAATAACATTCATTCCTCCCTTTCATATTACTCCTATTTCAACTTCACATGGCATTTTATCAAAGGTTATTATTCAGCGTTCTCTATAAATTTGATTCTAATTAATCCCTAAGAAATATGGTGACTAATTTCATTTCTGTAAGCAGATATATTGACATAATATCTGGAACAAATATGAGGACTCTTTCTTACTAGAAAAACCCCCAGAATTTAGTATGTTTACTTTCAGTTCCACATCTTTGTCTTTCATTCATTATGGTTGGGAGAGGCCGCATCATCGGTTGATTCAGTCTTTCTGCAGTTTCTAAGCATCTCCTCTACTTTCTTTCGTGTTGTCCTATGAAGGCTACCAAACAATAAAGAGGCTGACTACAGCTTTATGTCAATTAAATAATGTATGTAAAACATATAAATTACGAACAAGAAAACAATGTGTGCAATATCTATCCTGTACAAAGGAATGGACATTGAGACCCAAATTCAGTTTCTTTCTACAATTTGGGTAGAATGATGTTGAAAGCTCAGGGCTTATCTACATTAATTCTTAGACTGGCACAATCCACCCCACTTTCACTCCAGGTTAAAATGCCCATCTAGGGTATAAAGAAAACACAAGCATATGTGGGGAGAAATAGGCATCTTAAGAGAAAAGAGGCTGGGCGCAGTGGGTCACGCCTGTAATCCCAGCGCTTTGGGAGGCCGAGGCGGGTGGATCATGAGGTCAGGAGATGGAGACCGTCCTGGCTAATATGGTGAAACCCAGTCTCTACTAAAAATACAAAAAATTAGCCGGGCATGGTGGCAGGCACCTGTAGTCCCAGCTACGCGGGAGGCTGAGGCAGGAGAATGGCATGAACCCGGGAGGCGGAGCTTGCAGTGAGTGGAAATCACACCATTGCATTCCAGCCTGGGCGACAGAGCAAGACTCCATCTCAAAGAAAAAAAAAGAAAAAAGAAAAAAGAAAGGTTGACTTTCTTAGGATGCCTTGCTCTCTGAAAAAGGAAGAGTCTCCTTTCTGGAATTGTGCAAAATTCTTCCCGGTATTGTCTGGTCCTATTGGGGAATGCCAAGGAGGAAAGATTAGCTATTTCTATTTCTATTTCTATTTTTTTACTTTTCTTTTAAGAGATGAGGTCTTGCTATGTTGCCCAGGCTGGTCTCAAACTCCTGGCCTCAAGTGATCCTCCTGCCTCGGCCTCCCAAAGTGCTGGGATTTCAGGTGTGAGCCACTGCACCCCACTGCTGATTTTTTTTTAAGTAGACCTTAGACATTTCCATCAACCTAAAAGTCCCTGGATGACGACTTTCACACTGAAACAGCAAATCAGCGTTTAAAGAACTTTTCTTTTCATGAGACAAAATTATTCTTCTTTTTCCACTAATACAAACAGATTTTAAAAGCAGCCTATTCAATAAAATCACCCAAATGTACTCCTGAGTGTGTACCCAGGCGCTTCAAACCTCAGGGAGGGATGAAGGATAATGTACTAATAATGTAATGTATCAGCGGGGCAATTCATAAAATATTTATCCTAAAGCAGAAAATGTGTCTGTCTGCCTTGTTCATTTATAAAATAATAGTTTAGGGGAATTAGGTACCAGCTAGATCCGTTAGTCAATGTAGTTGGCTTCACCCAGAGTCCATTAGACTAGGTTATGTATCTGCTAAGGAAGACGCAGCCTGTCAGTGGTGCATAATGGATCATGAAAGATAAATGGAATTAGGCAATTGAATAATTAGAGTGGTGCCTCCCAGAGTGGCTCTAAGTAAAGGGTTGCAGGGATTTCCATTAGAAACCTCCATTTCCATGGTTAGAAATCCATCTGGAAAAATTTGGCTGGGGCTGAAAGTTAGTACCAGGTGGGGAACTGAAGGGAAGGAATCTCCCCAGAGGCACTGTGGTCCTCAAAGGCCAAGGCTGGGTGATTTAGGAGTCATGATGCTGGAGAGACTCAAGCCCCACCCCGTTCCTCACCTAAATAAGCCTCCCAGGCACGAAAGCACCAGATTTGATGGAAGTGAACATTTCCCAGCTTGGGGGAAGGGTGTTATGTCTGATCTGCTCCTCTGTCCTCAGGCCTGGAGCACACAGTGATGCCTTAGGGAAAGGCTGTGCTGTGAATGGTGTGCCCTGGGACAGTGCAGTGTACAATCTACACGACTGTGCGCAGCCACCCTTCAAAGGCCACATCCTCAACACCTAGCAGAGTGCCTGGCACACAGGAGCTGCTCAACAATATCCGATTAATAAACACACAAATTACTATGACCTTTACAGAATTCAATGAAAAGCAAGAGGAGACAAATTGCAAACGAAGGTATTCCCAGGCTTGGCAGACAAAGTTAGAAGAACAGCGGCAGCTCTGTGCGGATGCCTTATGAGAAGAGAATATAAGTCTCTGGACCATTTTTAAAGACCCCAGAATAAATTTCTCCAGTCACCGGTTTTACTCAGCAGCTACAATGTACCAGGCTGTTCTAAGTGCTGGGAATACAAAGAGGAAAACACAAGGATCCTGCCTTTGTGTGTATGGGAGACACACCAAGCTGGAGTAGAGGACGGTGCCCAGGGCAGGGGAGCGCTAGGCAAGAGCCCCCTCAGTCTTCCTGGAGAGCCCCCAGGGCTCTAAGCACACTCGTTTGAAGTAAAACCTGCGCCGACATTCAACTGCCTGTGTTAGTGACTTTGGTGACACTTGTTCTCAGGCTGGGTGGTGGGTTCATGGTATTCATTTTATTATTATTGCTCATGTTATCATATGCATTATTTTGTATATATTGTTACATAAGTTTTTTTTAATTTAAAGATAGTTTTTATAAAAACAAGCAATGGGCAAAGAGGATTTTTTTAAAAAAACACTTTAGTGTTTATAGAGGAAAATAGAATCTTTTGAAGTCTTCAACAGACAACAGGCCAAGTGGGCGTGCCTCATGTCTGTAAAATCCCAGCATTTTGGGAGGCCAGGCAAGAGGATCACTTGAGTCCAGGAGTTTGAGACCAGCCTGGGCAACATAGCAAGACACTGAACTCTATAAAAAATAAAAATATAAAATATAAAAAGAAACAATGGAAGCATCTGTATGTCTTCCAGCTGAACTGTGTGCCACGAATCAGACTGCTGGTCTTAGTCAATTTATCTAGAGGGCCTGGTGGGATTAATGTGAAAATGCCATTCAGCCACTCAACAAGCCTTCCCTAAGAAAGGTGCATGCTGGGCCCGTCGGTGCTCTGGAGGAAGCCAAGATGGGTGGATATAGCTCTGCCTGCTGGAGCTTCTTAGGCCATAGAGGACATTGTTATACTAAGGAAATATTCAAGGGAGACAAAAATGATCTCTTTGGGATGCAATCATGTCTTATACCCTTTGCTTACTAGCATTCAGGGACTTCCTCTTAGCCCTGGAATCAGACTCAACTGCGACGCGGGACTTTTTTTATCTGGCCCTGACACCCTTACAGCCCTCAGTGCCTTGAGTCTCTCGCCCTTGGTTCTCCATATGACACTCATACTGAAGTTCTTTGGGCCCCTGGAACATCCATGAGCTCTCTCCCCACTGGGCTTTCGCACACTCGGTTCCCTCAGTCTGGAATGTCACACCATCTGCCCTACACGTGGCCGAGCCCCACTGACCTATTCTGTCATTTTTTCAAAGAAGGATTCCATGAACCCTGGACCAAAATAAGTCCCCTGGCTGCACACATCTACAGCGCCCCCACCCCTGTCAGCTCCAGGGTTACTGTGTCAGACTCTATGGTAACCCCAGCAGCGCCGGGAGCATAGCAGAGGCAGAGTCAATTTTTGCTGGATTTAATTGTATGTATGTCTTGTCTTGTTTTGTTTTTTGAGACGGAGTCTCGCCCTGTCGCCCAGGCTGGAGTGCAGTGGCCGGATCTCAGCTCACTGCAAGCTCCGCCTCCCGGGTTCACGCCATTCTCCTGCCTCAGCCTCCCGAGTAGCTGGGACTACAGGCACCCACCATCATGCACGGCTAATTTTTCGTATTTTTTAGTAGAAACGGGGTTTCAACATGTTAGCCAGGATGGTCTCGATCTCCTGATCCGCCCGCCTCGGCCTCCCAAAGTGCTGGGATTACAGGCATGAGTCACCGCGTCCGGCCAATTGTATGTACGTCTTAAGAGTTCTGTGCAAACTATAGAAGAGGAAGAGGTAACTTGTATTTGGAGGGAAGAGGTGGGCTTGAGGAGGAACTGGCAGGAGGCTGGGTCTATGAGGTGCATCAGCTGTCAATCATTGGGGTCCTTTTCCTGTATTTGAGGTTGTCCTCAAGCTGTTGGCTGTGTCTCCCTGTGGTTGCAGCAGCAGTGCTGGGCAGAAATGATCTCTTCCTCCACCTAGTCCCAGCTTATTCCTTCCCATGAGGCTGGAGCCTGTGCTCTGTCCTTTCCTGGGTCCAGCATGGGCCGTTCCGAAAGCTGCCTTCCAGTCTGGAAGAAGCTCTGCATCAACTCAAATGGGCTGTTCACCACCACGTGTTCAAACTGCAGTGCTCTGTCGACTCCAGCTCCAGGGTTAGAGCTTCGTTTGCTATCCCAGGCAGGACTGCCAGATCCACAATGCTGAGCCCCAGGGGATGAAAGCCAGATGGTACAGAAATCTGTGTGGCCAGTGAAGAAAGTGGGCCTGTGTGTGTGGAAAATGAACAAACTCAAGTTAGCTCAGAAACTGCAGAACTTAGAGGAAGCTCAGCTGTGGCAGTGCCTTGGTCACAGGTTGAGACTGAGATGGAGATGAAGAGGCAGGGCCTGCTCGTGGGATCAACACTTGGTCCCCTTCCTTGAGGCCCTGGGGGAGGTCAGACAGCCCCATCCTGGCACCCACAGACCACCTCTGCTGAATGGGCCTCCCCGTCAACATCCCTAGACCCCCTACCTGTGTCCTTGAGAGCACAACCTTCTTCCCCAAGTGTGTTAGTTTTATTTTTGCAATCTCCTTGAATGTTATACAAAATTAGTTTACACACAAAGAAAAACAAACAAAAAATTTTTTTTAAATGATGCAGTTTCAAGAAGTGTGGGATGGCTAGAAACCCCAGGAGATGTCTCCAGGAAGACCCTGGGGTCTCCAAATGGGCCATCTGCACCCTTGACAGAACCAGGCACGCAGAGGGGGAGGCTGGGCTTGGGAGGAAGGTGGCGGATGCTTTGGGTCAGTCAGAGGAGCTGGCGATCTGTGGGAGCTCAGCACGGAACTGCTGCTCTGGCTACAGGCCAGGCGAGTGGGAAGCAACAGAAACACACCCAGCTTCTTTCCTGAGTGCCACTGACAGAGGAGGGAGAATGCCTCGTGCCAGGCAGTGGGAAGGCAGGGCTGTGACTGCCAGGAGAGCCCATCAACCCTCATATCAACGAGGCCCCAAGGCTTCCAGCCAGAGCATCCCAAACCCGACTTCTTAGATGTATTTTCAGTTTTGAAACCTGACGTTAGAAAAGGGATTGAAAATGGAATAGGACGTTTGATGACATTAAAAATGTAAACATTCATTAAAGTATAATGCACATAAATAAAAGTGCACAGATCATAAAGTGCATCACAAAGTGAATACAGCCATGCAGCCACCACCTGGGCCAAGAAACAAAATGTCTGCAGACCCCCAGAAGCCTGATCTCTCATCCCCCTCCTTCCAGTATCTAATCTTTAAAGTTTTAGAAAATGTCTACTGTAAACAATAATAATAAAAAGAGAAAAACAGTTCCTACACATGGGCCACCTGTCCATTCATGCACCCAGGTACCACCAAGACGCACATTCTCTCAGCAGCCCCTCAGGTCTTTGAGACCATTTCATCCCAGATGCAGCGCCGTGCTTAAGAGGTATTACATCCGAGCATTGGAGAGTGCCAGAGCCGTGCGGTGCTCGGAGAGCCTCCTGTTCAACCCCCTCATTTTTCAAATGCAGAAACCATTATGGAGATTAGTATTAATTTGATGATGATGAGGCTTCTCATGCACCTGTTTCAAGACTTGCCCCCCACCACCGCCGCTGAAAGTAAATAAGCAAAGTCTATTGAGAGAAAACTCCAAGTTTGAATACACTTTCTTATTCACCACTCCTCTTTTCTTAATTCCTTGTTAGCTGCGGAGCTGGGGTCTGTTAAGGCGTCTTTCAGTCATTCTAAGCGGAGCAAGTCACAGAAAGGGCTGTGGCCTGATAACTGTCTGTGTTGTTGGGTCAAGAATCCCATGTGGGTCAGGGATTATCCGCTGGAAACTTCAGAATCTCCTTTCAGTGAGATCCTTGTAAATCCATCCTGCTCTGTGACTGACAGGGGTTAGAGAGGCATTTTTTCTTGTCGCCAGTACTCCATGCAAATGCTCACTGCTCTCTTGATTTTATAACTGGAGCTCCAAGCTCCTGTCTGGCTCAAGTTTCCAGGGATGATCCCCGAAGCAGGAGTCCATTCTCTGACTGCGGGTGGGCATCCTCACCCTGCACAGATGGGGGTGTCGTGTGGAAATCCTGGGTTCCCCCTCCTGAGTGCACTCCCTCTCTTGAAGCCTCATGCCAGAACCCCTGCACTCCTGAGTACCATCTGTTTGCCTTCTATTTTTATTCCTTTGGTTTTTGTCTTCCTAATTGTCCCAACCTGACTAGCTCAAGGATGCTAGAACTATGTTCTCACCATTGCCAGAAGAACAGACAAACAGAAGCCTGAGTTTCACCTAAAGATGGAATGACAGTCTCTACTTGTATATTTGTCTCTCTTTCTAGAATGGGTTAGACAGAGCCCCATTTGCTCCTGTGCCCTTGGCTCCTCGTGGGCATGGGTCCTGACACTCATTCACTGGGGGCTCCAAGCTCTATTAGCTTGGAGTTTGCCTGGTGCCATCATCTGACTCCTTGACAGGCTGCTGCAAGCTGCCTGGGTGCAAAGCAGTGTCCCTGCCTTCCACAGGATGCAGCTGTATCAGCACTGCAGAATTCTCTTCCACACAACATATGGGCAGAGAACAAGCACAGAGAACAATGAAAATAACTCCTTACATCTATTTGCACACTTCTTTCTAGTTTATAAAGTATGTTCACATTAGTTATCTCCTTTTAGTTTATGTTTCCTCTGTCACTTTGTCAGGTTGGAAAGGCTATTATTATCCCTTGGTACAGAGGAAGACACTGAGGTTCAGAGGTGAGATGCTTTGCCCAAAGCCCACAGCTAATAGGAGTGAACCCAGAATTGGATCAAGCTTTCTCTTGACTCCAGTTCCAATGCTCTTCTTCCTTTCCCAGTGGGAAACTCAAATTCCCTTAGGTAAGATCAACCTCTCCCTTGGTGTTTAAGCCCAAATGCTCCCCTTTCCTTCTCCTCCAAGACAGGAGAGCCTCCAGGCATTGCTGTGCCCTTGAAGGAAACTCAAAGGCAGCAAAGTTCAAAGAGATCCCAGAGATGAGTTGACTCCTGTGGTTCCCAGGTCACTTTTACAGATATACTTGAGCCTTGGTGTTGAAGAACACCTCAGGGGCTTTCCTTGGAAGGTACCTTGAACTTCTCACTATCTCAGGAAGCCTGGCTGAGTTGGTGCCTTGCAAAGGTCTCAAGCAGCGTTGAGCTGGTAGGAACCAGGTGCTACCAGCTCCCAAGAGTCAACCGTGCATGTCTCTTCCCAGCTCTGCATTCAGCAACACCACACTGGCAGCTTGAGTTGGCCATGGTGGGAATATTTACACCATGGGAAGCAGCAAACGTTACTCATCAATGCTTTCCCTCTCCTGAGGTGGGGGTGGTTTACCAGCATAACACTGGCAAGTCAAGTTCAATCCATGAGTTATAAGTAAATTAGTGGAATGCCACTGTGGTGACCAACTGAATGGGGCTAGAAAGTTGCATCTTGCTTTTTGTTTGTTTGTTTTCCGAGGCGGAGTCTGGCTCTGTCACCAGGCTGGAGTGCAGTGGCACAATCTCTGCTCACTGCAACCTCTGCCTCCTGGGTTCAAGCGATTCTCCTGCCTCAGCCTCCGAGTAGCTGGGACTACAGGTGCACGCCACCACACCCAGCTAATTTTTGTGTTTTTAGTAGAGACAGGGTTTCACCATCTTGGCCAGGATGGTCTCAATATCTTGACCTTGTGATCCACCCACCTCGCCTCCCAAAGGCTGGGATTACAGGCGTGAGCCACCATGCCCAGCCTTGGTTTGTTTTTTAAAACAAGGTGTGGCCAAGGAAACGCTGTACATGAAGGGTGCACATAACATGGTTAGAAGGCAGCGTTCTGTGTGTATCTGTTTCAGCTGAGTAACAGAAGACATGCTGGCTCAGAAGTGGAGGATAATTTGCTGTCACAAGAGACTCTGTTCAGTTGTGTTGGCATAGACTGTGTGGCCACCCAGAGTCCAAGGCAAGGAAGAGAGGCACTGCCAGTGGTGAGACAGCAGAGTGGGCACACAGCAAACTCCCTAAGATAACCCAGCAATAGCCACTAAGTGCTTGGGGGTATCATTTGCTGACGTTGACCAGGAAGTCAAGCAGTTGCCCTCTGCCCACAGGAAATCCTGCGCAACTTGCCGTGGTTTGAATGTTTGTCCCCTCCAAGACTCATGTTGAAATCTAATTTTCATTGTAACAGTGTTGAGGGATAGGATCTTTAAGAGGTGACTAGGCTGGGAGGACTCTGACCTTATGAGTGGGATTAATGCCATTAGGAAAGGGCAAATTCAGCCCCTTCCCCTTTTGCCTCCTTGCCCTTCTGCCTTTACTCATCAGAGGACAAAGCATTCCTCCCCTCTGGAGGAGGCAGCATTCAAGGCGCCATCTGGAAATCAGAATCGCCTAACCCACTGGTACCTTGGTCTCAGACTTCCCAGTCTCCAGAGCCAATACATTTCTCTTTGTAAATTACCCATTCTGTGGTATTCTGTCATGGCAGCACAAATGGATCAAGACACACCTTCAACTCACAAAGCGCATCCCAATCACTGAGTCATGAGAACTTGTTCAACAGGTGTCCCTCACAGGTGGAAACTTAGGCTCAGAGCATAGCTGCAATGGTTTGTCCCCACCAAAACTCATGTTTAAATTTGATCCCCAATATGACAGTGTTAGGAGGTAGGGCCTTGTGGGAGGTGTCTGGGTCATGGGGGTGAACCCCTCATGAATGACTTTCTGTCATTCTGAAAGTAGTGAGTGAGTTTTGATCTCGTGAGACTGGGTTAGTTCTCACAGGAATGGATTTGTTGTCACAAGAGTGTGTTGTTATAAAACCAGGAGGCCCCTTGGTTTTTCCTCTTTGCATGTGTCATTTCTCCTTTGACCTTCTACCATGTTGTGACACAGCATGAAAGCCCTCACCAGATACTGAGCAGATGCTGGTGCCCTGCTTCTTGAACTTTTCAACCTGCAGAACCGTGAGCTAAATAAACCTCTTCTCTTTATAAATTACCCAGTCTCAGGTACTCTGTCATAGCAACAGAAAATGGACAAAGACAGGAAACAGGGCTATTCAGGGTCAAGTTTGGCTCCACACACTGTCTTCTCAGTTCTCCCCCATGCTGGGTCCGTCTGGATGCCTTTCTCAGGGTTACCTTCTGAGCAGCAGCAATACTTACAAGGCTACCTCTCAGGGCAGAAGAGGGGACAGAGGCACCCGGATCATCTGGAAGTGGGTCATGAGGTGGCTGGGCTCCATGAGCACACACCAATGCTGGGAGGATGCCACATGTGCCAACCTGGGAAAGAGCTGATGATGCTCAGGCTCAGAGAGGTTAAGTGATGTGTCCAAACTCACACAGGTAGCTTGTGGCATGGCCAGGATTCAAACCCAAGGTAGCTGGCTCTGAAAATCCACTCTACAGGCTATAGGCAGGAGTGCTGGGAGGTGAGGAACCCAGCCTCACAGGAACCAGGAACCAGGGCTCCAGGCCTGAGAAGTGTCTTCCCTGAAGAAAGGGCATGCATTTGGTCTCCTCTTCTCCTTTTGTTTGTGGTCCTCTCAAATGAGATTTCCTTCTCCCTTGGCCTCACCACCCACTTTCGTACACACTGGCCTCCTGTGTGGTGGGTGAGCATGGGAAGGTGAAGCTAGCATTAGACCTAGAGGCAAGAGCCTGGATCCTGGTTCTGGTTCAGCCCAGCTCTGGGGAAGTCATTTAACTTATCTGAAGTCCGGTTTCCTCACCTGAAAACCAGGGGGTTGAGCAGGTGATCCCTTGCTGAGATGTCCTCACCTGCAGCGTTCCAGGACTCTGACACCTCCATGATCCACAACCCTCTCCTCTTCTCATACCCTCCACCTGCCTACCTCTGCCACCCTCATGGGGGTACAGTTGACCTGGCACAAGGTACTGTCACTATCAGCCAAAGCTGGCAAAGGAAGACAATGCCAGCCAGCTAGTGCCGAGACACCCCATTCTGAGGAATGTTGGCACAGTGAAGTGCTCTGTAGAATACATCTATTTTCTTGTTCCTAAAATGGTTCCCAGTAGCTGTGCCTTGGGCTGCCAGAAGTGCCCTGCAGGAGAGAACTCGGTCCTGTATGCTCTTCACTCTTGTTTTGCACGACTTTAAGCAGTAAGTGCCCCCTGACACGCCTTTTCTTGAATGTTCCCCACTAGAAACTCCCTGATATGGTTTGCATATTTGTCCCCTCCAAATCTCATGTTGGAATGTAATTCCCAGTGTTGGAGGTGGGGCCTGGTGGGAGGTGTTTGGATCATGGGGGTGGCTCATGAGGAGGCCTTCCTGAATGGCTTGGGCCATCCCCTTGGTGATACGTGAGCCCTTGTTCGAGTTCACACGAGATCTGATCGTTTGAAAGTGTGTGGCAACTCCCGCCACTCTCCTACTCTGGTGCTTGCTGCTGCTTTTGCCCTGGGAAGTACTTGCTTTCCCTTTGCCTTCTGCCCTGATTGGAAGCTTCCTGAGGCCTCCCCGGAAGCCAGGCAGATGGCAGCATCATACTTCCTGTAAAGCCTGCAGAACCGTGAGCCAATTAAACCTCTTTTCTTTATAAATTACCCAGTCTTAGGTATTTCTTTATAGCAATGTGAGAACAGCCTAATACACCCCTCCACCCACCCAAAGGAGCCCCATGGATGTGATGGAAAGGCGTGGCCCTGACACCTTCCCCTTAGTCCTAAGGCACCAGCCAGAACCTTAGTGTTGGAGGCCACCTCCTCCAACCTCGCTCCCATGCAAGAAGAGTCTCTCCTGATGCCCACTTGGCTTTTCCATGGAGCCTTCTAGAGACGCTGGCCTCGTGCCAGAGTGCCTGGAATTGTTGGGACCGGTCTTGGCACTCTGACCCCCAATCTGCCTCCCCACAATGCTCAACACGAGCACCTGCTCAGCCCTCGGTAGTGATGCAGGAAGCATCAGCTCTCTTCTGCAGGACGGCCTGGAAGCTCATGAAGACAGCCGGTGTGTGCCCTGGGCCATGGCACGGTCAGCGTCTACAGTTTCCTGTTATAGCTCAGATGATGAGGTTTCCACAGCTCCCTTCTGGACACGATCCAGCTTCCCACGTCCACCTCTGGGAGTGCTCACAAGAGCTGGATGTGTTGTACTGAGAACAGAGGAGAGCAGGGGCCACCCTCCCTTCATGTAGATGCCGTGCTCCACTGGGTGATTGGAGCTGACGGCTGCACCGGCAACCAAGTTACACACCAGTTCATGCTGAATCTGTGGCTGTCCGGAATTTCCAACTTTTCCCCATTTTGTTCATATGCAATTAATCCTTTGAGCCTAAATGAGACACTTTACCTTTTAAAAGTTCATCCTTTCTGTTTCAGTATCATCTGACTTTAGTTTTTCGGCCTAGCTTTGTGACATTTTGAAGTAAAAAGTCATATAGGACAACCCCCAGGACAGAGTTCTAACCCAATTTTTACATCACACACACTCTTAGTTGACTCTGAAGTGCTGGAAATTAGGTATTATTTCTCAACCACATCTTAATAGCTCTGAATGTAATAACATCTATCCCACATCTCAGAAGTTTTTTAGAAAATCTTTTTCACCCCAGGTTTTCTAACGGGAAGGACCTGTTTGGCTGGCAGACCACACATTGGGCAAGTTACTTTTCCTTCATTTCTACCTCTATAAAATGAAAATGAGAATACTTACTTTGCAGGGTTGTTTTTTGTGAGCATTAGATGAAACAATTCGCTTCCATTTCCACGAGTAAGTTCCTTTTACACCTCCTTGGGGACGGTGGCCTGCATGCAAGCATACCCTGAACATTTCTTTCAGTTTACATTTGAGACACAACATACGTATTATAAAAATTCATGTTCACTGTGCAAAAATGATAAAATATGCTGAAGTCAACCAAAATCACCCTAGTAATCAGATGTGACCACTGTAAACACTTTGAAACATCCTTCCATTCCTTTTGAATGGATAATTGCACATATACTCACACGCACATAGTCTTTAACAACCATTTGTATAATGTGAACAGTTTGTATCCTGTTTTTGCCATTAACATATTCATAAGCATATTTCCATGCCAATAAGTGCATTTATAAAGTATTTAATTTTTTCATTGTAGTAAAACATGCATAATGTATTTCATGCATAGCATAACACCATTTTAACCATTCTAAAGCACATAGCTGGATGGCATTAAGTACATTCTCATTGTTGTGAAACCATCACCATCATCCGTCTCCAGAACTTTTGCATCTTCCCAAACTGAAACTCTGTGCCCATTAAACACTAACTCCACACTCCCCACCCCTTTCTCCAGCCCCTGGCTGCCACCATTCTACTGTCTATGAATTTGACTACTCTGGGTGCCTCATATGAGTGGAATCATACAGTATTGTCCTTTGTGACTGACTTATTTCACTTAGTATAATGTCCTCGCAGTTCATCGATGTCACAGCATGTGTCAGAATTGCATTCCTTCTTAATACTGAATCATATTTATTGTATGTAGAGACCACATTTGGTTTACCCATTCACCCATCAGTGGAGACTTGGGTTGTTTTCACCTTTTCGCTGTTGCGAATAATGCTGCTGTAAACATGGGTGTGCAAATATCTGTTGAAGTCCCTGCTTTCATGTGTTTGTCCGTATAGACTCAGAAGTGAAACTGCTGGATAATTGGACAATTCTATCTTCAATCTTTTGAGGAACAATAATACCGTTTTCCATGCTGGCTATACAATTTTACATTTCCTCCAGTAAGGCACAAGGGATCTGATTTCTCCACACTTGTTATTTTCTGTTGTTGCTGGTTTTTTGTTTTGTTTTGTTTTTGTTTTTGATGGACTTTTGCTCTTGTTGCCCAGGCTGGAGTGCAGTGGCACAATCGGTGCTCACTGCAACCTCTGCATCCCAGGTTCAAGGGTCCTCATGCCTCAGCCTCCCGAGTAGCTGGGATTACAGGAGCGCCCCATCACGCCCGGCTAATTTTTGTGTTTTTGGTAGAGACAGGGTTTCACCATGTTGGCCAGGCTATTCTCGACCTCCTGACCTCAAGTGATTCACCTGCCTCGGCCTCCCAAAGTTCTGGGATTACAGGTGTGAGCCATGCACCTGGCCTGCTGTTTTGTTTTTAATGGTAGCCATCCTCATGGTGTGAAGTGGTATCTCATGGTTTTTAGTTGCATTTCCCTAATGATTAGTGATGTTGAGCATCTTATCATGTGCTTATTCGACATCTGTATATCCTCTTTGAAGAAATGTCTATTCAACTCCTTTGCCCATTTTTTTCATTGGGTTTTTGTTTGCTGTTGTTATTGTTGCATGATAGAGCTTCTTTGTATATGCTGGATATTAATCTCTTATCAGATATATGATTTGCAAATATTTTCTCCCATTATGTGAGTTTCCTTTGATATACAATTTGTTAATTTTAGTGAAATCCAATTTATCTGTTTGTCATTGTTGTTGCCTGTTCTTTCTGTCATATCCAATAAATCATTGCCAGAAAACTTTTTGCCTGGTTTCTTATAAGAGTTTTATAGTTGTTACATTTAGATTTTCGAGTTAACTTTTAAAAAACTATGGTGTTAGGTAAGGGTCCAGCTTCATTCTTTATCATGTGGACATCCAGTTTTCCCAGCATTTGTTGAAAAGACTGTCTTTTCCCCCATTAATGGTCTTGGCCCCTTGTCATCTCACCATATATGCAAGGGTTTATTTCTGGGCCCCCTATTCTCTTCCGTTGGTCTATATGTCTGTCTTCATGTCAGTATCACAGTTTTGATGACTGTAGCTATGCAGCAAGTTTGAAATCAGGAAGAATGAGACCCTTAACTTTGTTCTGGGCCCCTTTAAATTCCATATGAATTTTAGGATGGATATTTCTATTTCTGCAGAAAACATGGTTGGGATTGTGATATTGTATTGAGCCTGTAGACCATTCTGGGTAGTATTAATCTTAACAAAATGAAGTCTTTCAATCTATGAACAGAAAATATCTTTCCATTTATTTATGCCTTTTTAAAGTTCTTTCAGCAATATTCTGTAGTTTTCAGTGTACATGTCTTCCACCTCTTTGATCAAGTTTATTCCTAAACATTTTATTCTTTATAATGCTGTTGTAAATGAAATTATTTTAACTTCCTTTTGGGATTGTTCATTGTTAGTGTTTAGAAATGCAACTAGTTTTTGTGTGTTGATTTTGTATCCTGCAACTTTGCTGAATTCAACATGATTTTAATTGCTTTTTAGGTTTTATTCTTATAAATTGAAATGGGGACCCCAGCCAGAGAATACTCTGGACCACACAATATTTTGTCCTCAACCTCCATATCCCAGTCTCCCTATAGTCCAAAGATTCCCTTACCCTGCACTGCCAGAGGGTTAAAGGGTCAGTTCCGGGCAGCTCCTTTGTCAGGATTGCTGGCCTCCAAAGCTCCACCTCGCTAACTCTGAGTTTCTTCATTGTCAAATAAGGAGGTCCGTCTCTATGTCCTCTTAGGTCTTCTGCAGCGCTGAATACCATGTGTTAGCTCACATACCTGAGTTCAGTTTTCATGAGCGTTCATGATGACTGAGGTATGGTTAATCATTTGTTAAATAGTCGGATTTTTATTCCAGAGAAACACCTACTATACAGAGCACATATGAAACAGGTTTGCATTGCACGAATTATTTTCCCATTTGAAACCCAGAATCTGACTCAAATGGCTTTCCAACCCATATTGTACTGAAGTATCCTGTTTGTTCCATTAACTATTCACAGAGTCAACTGGGGAACCGTTGTTATTAATTTCAATGGAAAGCTAAAATGCAGTTCATTTTCTGTAATTGCAGGCCCACGGTCTAAAAAGCCAGCAAAAGCTTTTAATCTGAGGCTTTTTTAGAGGAGTATGATCAGAATTACATTGAACATCTTTTGAAGGTGCATAATTATCAAAACCTCAATAACATTGACATTCAAAGAGCCCTACAGCATAGAAGCGAAACTCACATGCAGGGAGCGAGGCAAATTGCGGTCTGAGTTACCCAGCCAGAGAGAAACGGCCACGGGGAAGGGCGACAATGTTTGCACATCTTGCTTTGCTATTTTATTCCACCTATGAGGCTCTTCATGCCACATGGGAAGGGGACAGACGCACTCCCTTCATGTATGTAAGCTGTTTGTGGCCTCAGAGCTCCAACCCTTCTTGGTGCAGCCTCCCTGACCTCCTGCACCGGGAGCCACCGGCTGCAAACACCAAGGACCTGCAAGCGAGGGCAGCCAGTCCATCCAGCCAGCAGAGGGCGCTGGAACGCGGCCCAGTGAAGCAGGGACGTCCCAGGCCAGGCGCTGACCACCGGTGGTGCCCGAGCTCCCAGGGTCGTGATGCCCGGCTGCTCCCGTCCGCAGAGAAAATTAAACGGACACTCCATGGCTACCTTCTTCCCGATGCTCATGAGTCTCACCTTTGGTCAGGGCTGTCACCCTTTAGCCGCAGTTCTGTGAGAGAAGCACCTCCTTTTCCCCCATAGGAGGAAGGACAGCGGCAGAGGCGGCCAGGGGAGTGGCTTGTGCAGTGACAAGTGACTGCAAGGCCATCCCCACCACACTTCCCACAGGTGGCACCACATGTGCACTTCTACTCAAAACTGAAGCGGGGGGTGACAGCGCACTGCTCGGCATGGGGACAGACAAAAGAGGCGGACACCGGGGACAGGGTGTCAGCCTGTATGTGCATGTATATGTGTGTGTGTATATACACATACACACATATAAACATATATGTGTGTATATACACATGCACACATATATACATATATACACACAGACATACATATATATACACATACACACATATATACATATATACACACAGACATACATATATATACACATACACACATATATACATATATACATAGACATACACATATATACACATACACACATATATACACATACACACACAGACATACATATATACACACATACATACATACACATACATATATGTATATATATAGTTTTAGTTAAAATCCAGATCGATGATGCTGGCATCATCACTTACTCCAAATGTCAAAGTCACACGTTATGAGGTGGGTGAGATAGGCCATCCACCCTCACATACCCATTCATCTTCAGCATGTTGCCACTTATACAATAATTTGTGTGCACCGGATTTAAGGATTTCATTATTCAGTGTTAACTAAATTAAATTTGGAAAAAATGTATATGTAGCTTTTAAAATATCATTGCAAAGAATCTGTAGGTTGGCAACATTAGTAACGGAAGCACAAGTGAACTCAAAGGAAACGGCAGAGCTCTGGCATCTCTTACTCCTGGGAAGGCCCCTTTACCAGCCACTCGGCGGGAGAAGCAATGATGAGTGCAGCAGATCTGACAGTCTTAGGCCAACCAGCATTCGTTTTAGAAAAGCAAACAAATCTGTCATTTCAAGCAAAAGATGTTGCCACAATCAGTGAGAATGTCATTGTTCCTTTTTTGCCCCCTGGCGGTGGGGGGAAATAAAAGAAAGAAAACGGGAAATCCTTCCTAAAACCAAGTAAAAATAACCATGCATTGAGCATAGCTCTTACCATGAAGTGGCAGGAGACACATCAGAACCGTGGCAGATCACACACTCCTTCCAAGTGACAGGGATTGTCCAGGGAGCAGCTGAGTCAGCAGCAGGGCCTGTGCCACCCAGGCACTATTTCCTTCTTTCTTTTACTGCCACGCCATGTCAGATGGTGACAAGATCACGACGAACAAGAGGCAAAGGTCAGATCAGAAGTCAGAGTCAAAGGCAAGGTCAGAGTGCAGATTTCTGACTCCTTGACCAGTGCTCACAAAGGAATCAAGCCCGCATCCAGTGTGGGCCGTGGCATGGCCTTGGTATTAAACACAGGACAGAGCATAGCATGATGGACTCTAAACCCAGAAATCAGACTCCCCCGACAACTTCCAGCTCTGACACCCAACCTCTCTGTGCCTGTCCTCTCTGATTGTAGAACTGGGAAAGTTAATGGTACTTGCTTTGGAAGCTTATTGTGAGAAATGAATGGATAAACACATGTGGACGATGCTTGGTGCATACTCAACTTTTAACACATGTTAGCTGTTATAATATCATTTTACCACCGAAGTTGAAGAAACTTTTTTCAGGTTGAGATACTGCATTCCTGGAGTCCTTCAAATCTTTTACCAAATTCCAGTGTCAAGTTCTCAACTTCTACAGCCTCTGAATCCTGAAGTACACTTGAGAATTTCTGCCAAAATATGCACCTTCAGAGCCGAGAGCAGGAATTAAGGGACCAGTGAAGTTCTCCTGTTTAGACATTACAATGGAAAATTTGAAAGCAAATATCTCAGACAACAAGGATGGCTGAAATACAGTACAAACCGAGAATGCTAATCTTTTTCAAAGTCAAAAAGCAAATTGGGACACCGATTTAGCACAGCTTGCAACCTTGCAAAATTCCTGCTCCACAGAACTGTAAATCCTGGCCTCTCCAAAGGTCTCAGAGTGCACTGTATTTACATTTTATCCAAGCTTGCTGCTTTACAGTGTGGACTTCCCAAAGGGCAGGGCTGTCTCACTCATTTCTGTGTGTGTTGAATGAATGTTGAACATGGCAGTCTACAGCCGTACCACCCTGAACGCGCTCAGTCTTGTCTGAATGTTGAATGTGGCAGAGTGATCCTCGTGGCGAAAGAAAATGCAAGAAGAGGTGGGAAGCAATTATTTCCTTGTTTTCAGGACGGGCAGTGTGATCAGGATACTAATGTGAAATGTAATGTTGCTCAGTCCTTTTGCAGTGGGCAGGGAAGGGTCACTGGGGTGCCGGTGACTGGTGTGTACTCTTCCACTTGCCAGTTATGTGCAAATGAGTAAGTCGTGAACTCTCAGTGTTTTTCATTTACCCAATGGGAACAGTCTATTTGAAACATACCTCACAAGTCTATTCTGAGGATCAAATGAAATGTTTGTAAAGAATGCAAAAGAGTGCAGAAGTGAAATGGGGTGGTGAGTGCGTGGGTGTTAGACACATGCGTGGTGTTGTTCGTCATTTGCCACTCGCACTTTATGAACATGTACAGAAGGTAAAAGGATCATATCTGCCTAGAAATTAGGCCCACATAGGTAAAGGAAAATAAATGACATATTTCTTCTACAGGCTCACTCTGTCCGTTTCAAACCGCGGGGCCTGGCTAACGACAGCCTTTTCTCTCATTTCCAAACTTTTTCACTCATTTGTTTCTGCTGTTCTATTTCCATTATGAAAACCTTCAAACATTCCCTTAGTCCCATTTTCTTTCTTTGTTTCCTGGATGGTTTGAAAGCAGACCCCAGACATCGTGTCGTTTCATCCACAGGTACTCGCACATTTTGCCAAACTTTTTGTAACAGCAGCCGAGAAGAACTCTGTGGCCTTGGTGTCCAGTCCTTAGCCCTTTGCCATTGGATTTCCCAGCTCTACCCTGCCATGGAACCTGTTCTCTGAAAAGTCACCAAGGATGTAAACCCAGAGGCTGTTTCTCAATCCTCAGCCTTTCAATGTCTCTGCAGCTTCAGACACCGCTGAGTCAAAGTCAGCAGGCATCGCAGGAACACCACGTGCAGGTGCTGTCAGGTGTGTGGGTGGCTGAACACCCAGGCCCTGGAGGAGCTCTCAGGTGCTGAGGGGCACAGACAAGAGAAGTGGCAGCCAGCGTGTGCTTCCAGGGAAATGCAAGAACAGTGAGGGGCAGTGGGGCTGCAGGTGCCAGGCAGCCGTGGTGCCGCTGGCAGTGGGCTGGGCTTAGAAAGATAAGCGGGGTTTGATGGCTGAGGCCAGATTAGAGAATCGGCAGGACAAGGCATTCCTGGAGGAGCGGCACAGGGTGAGCAGGAGCTGGCTCGTTGGTAAGCTCAGGGCGACGCCTGGGGAATGTGAATCACTTGTGTGATTAAGGCACAGGAGAGAACTTGCTGACTGTCATATTCACGAAAACACACACCACGTTGAGAGTAAACAAAAGTTTAAGTTCAGAGGAACCTCTAAGAGTAGATTTTTTCCCCTTTGCAAGTCTAAAGGGAGCTGTTTTAACAATTCATTTGTAGTGTGATTATTGGCCATTTCCAGGGATGAGTAATTCTAGCCAGGATCTCTCTGTGTCTATGATATCTGCTTACAACAATCAAGCAAGGTAGGTGTTAACCTCGGGCTGCCTGGCTCTACCCACTGTACCACACCACTGGCCTCCCTCTCGATCTGGATCACGTGTGCACCAACATACTTCGTGTTTCCCTGTTACAGGACAGACAGACAAAGGAGTGGAGGTCAGCCAGCAGGCTGTGCCCCCAGAGCCCATCACACCGACACAGCCTTCCGCGAATGGTCACTATTGAGACAAAAATATCCCGTAGTCATGAAGCTTTCCACACATACACACACGTCAAAACCCAACATGCCACCGAGAACCTGTGGATGCAGCCTCCGTTACGTCTCCTCAGACAGGCCTTCCCCGCACACGTCTCTTATGTGGTTCATTTCCATCCCGTGTTCTCCATTTACCGGCTTTGTTTCCTCATTGCATTTATCAGCGTCTCAAGTCATGTTATTTCTTGATTATGTCCCTGTGTATCTCTGTGTAAGCACAGAGATAGCAATTACTTCGTCTTAAAAACTGATGAATTCCGAGCCTCTAGAGCCGTGCCTGGCACACAGTAGAGAACACTGGCCAAGTCAAATGAAAAGATGAATCAGTAAGTGTTTTGTGTCTTGAGCCTGCCTAATATTCATTTAAATATGAAAAGTGACAAATCAAGAGACATCCCACCTGCCTGGCCTCCTTGTTTCTACACTTTAGCCGGGAAGAGGGACAGAGACAGAGTATTACTAAAAAGGAATCACTTACAGTTAGACATGCCCAATGGTGGTGACGCCTGGAAGGCAGCAGGGAGGTCCCTGTCACGGGAAGCCTTCGAGCAGGAGCTAGATGACCATATCAGAGCGGGGAATCTGTATACCAGAAAAATGGACAAAGAGCTTCCCTTTCTAAGGTTCCATGACTTGGGATCGGCAGGGGAAAAAAGTATCTCTCATGTGGGGACCTGGATGACAAGGACATCATATCCTTTGGAATGACTTACATATGAGAGGTGACAAGGACTGCTTTTCCTTAAACATGTACTAATTATCCACGGAGGGAGTTTTGCTGCTGTGAGCACCCCCCACCCTCCACAGGTGCCCATCTATCTCAGCACAGGCGAGGACTCCAGGAGCAGGAGTTCAGCCCACAGCCACCAAGAGACCAGGCGAGGATCCCAGGCTCCAGCTCTTTAGGACCGAGCCACGCGGAAAGGAACAGGCACAGAGAGGGGTGAATCTAAAAAGGGCTCTGGGGTATCCCTTCCCTGGCGGGAGAGGCTAGCAGGCAGGAGAATGGGACTAAACACATCCCATAAGCTAAGACATTCTTGGGTCATTTCTAGAGGTGAGTGAAAGGAGACCTTTCAGTGAAACCTAGGTAAAGAAAAACTTCATTTTTTTGAGACAGGGTCTCACTCTGTTGCCCAGGCTGGAGCGCTGTGGCTCAATCACTGATCATTGCAGCCTCCACCTCTTGGGCTCAATGATCCTCCGACCTCAGCCTCCCGAGTAGCTGGGACTACAGGTGCACACCACCACGCCTGGCAATTTTTAAATTTTTTGCAGAGATGGGGTCTCCCTCTGTTGCCTTGGCTGGTCTTGAACTCCTGGGCACAAGTGATCCTCCCACTTCAGCCTCCCAAAGTGCTAAGATTACAGTGTGAGTCACCTCCCCCTATCTCAAAAAAAAAACTTATTTTTAATAGCTGCCGCCACCCTACAACTTTGACATTGGACAAGTAGTTGTTGCTTCTCATCTGTTAGAGTCTGGGCAATAGATGTCTCTAACTTAACCGTTCTTGGTCAGCTTTCAGACAATCTAAAGGAGGCAGTTCTTGTTGAATTCACCCTTAAACTGAAAACTTTTCAAGAAACAAGGCAAATACTGATCCAAGTTTATGAAACAGCCCATCTTGAAAGTGTTATTTGCAGGTGAGTGAGTGAGTAGAGCTCAAATGGAAATCTCTAAGTGCTTCTCACTCAGCCAGGGAGCCAAGCCACCTTCTCCTGGTGGGAGGCGCACTCTCTGCCACCTGCGGGGACGGTGTGAGTCCTCCAAGTGCTAGTCTTTTTTTTTTTTTTTTGAGGCGGAGTCTTGCTCTGTCACCCAGACTAGAGTGCAGTGGTGTGATCTCGGCTCACTGCAAGCTCCGCCTCCCAAGTTCACGCCATTCTCCTGCCTCAGCCTCCTGAGTAGCTGGGACTACAGGTGCCTGCCACCACGCCCGTTTAATTTTTTGTATTTTTGTTGTTTTTAGTAGAGACGGGGTTTCACCGTGTTAGCCAGGATAGTCTCTATCTCCTGATCTTGTGATCCTCCCGCCTTGGCCTCCCAAAGTGCTGAGATTACAGGCATGAGCCACTGTGCCAGGCCTAGTCTTTTATTCTTATAGGTGATTAAAGTTTTAGCATTTCTTACTTAGGCAGTTTATAGCTATTAGGCACTGCGCTTACATGTACAACTTCACGTCTAAAGAGCTTTTGTGTTGCCATAGAAATTAATTAGTAGTATATTTACACCATAAAACGGCAAAAGAGCTTTCTAATAAGGATGTTAGGGAGCTGAAATCTTTCCCTTAGCAAGGAGACAAGACAGACTTAAGAGAGAAAGCTCAACTCATGAATTCCTAGCCTGTGACCAGGGCAGCAGTTGACCATGTTGGTGTGTAATCTATATGGTTTTGTTGATCACCCAAGGTGGACAAATGAAAGAAAATCTGCATTGTAAAAGATGAAATTAGGTGCTGTGAAGAAGTGACCCAGAGCCTCTCACTATGTGTTGTGCGTAGTAGGTGCTGGATAAACTGTTTAAATTATTCCATGGAAAAGCAACATAGCCATCACTCGAATGAGCCTGGGTATTCTACAGTGCTTAAGGAAACTTGGAAACGGTATACTTTAGCATGCACCTGAAACATCGCACTGTCCATTGTTTAATGTTGATTACAGATACTTATTGCTTATATAAAGTACCAAGTTAATCTCAACTCTCTTTAAGCTTTCAAATTCCAAATTAGTTAAGTCTGGATTAACATGTAACATGGGTGTCAGGCATGATGAAATGGGTGAAGTGCCCACAGAAGCTGAAATTCAGGTTAACTTCAGATTTAATTTTAACCATCCATAGATCTGATTACAGCTTCAAACATGCGAGGAATCATAAAGCAGCAGCCCATTTTCATTTATGAAACAATGGATATCAAGTTCTGAAGGTACAGCAACAGAATGAACAGACCTCAGGGTCTTCTACTGAGAAAACAGCCACAGCTAGGATGGAGAGGGGGGATTCAGCTGTTTGAGAACCAGTCACCGTGCACAGTATCTTGAGAAAACGAAACCCTCTGAATCTGCCTTCCAAAACTTCCTCTGGATTTACAATGCAAGTTGCATTTGCTCTGGAAAAGTTGGTGATAATGATCTTTGCTGAACTGCCCTTCCCCCAGCCCCTCCCAGAAAATGGCACATTGCTTAAGTGATTTCCAGACTGCTTGGAAATGGGCAATATAATGGTGAAAATGTTGTTGCGTCCCAAGCTTTTATAAAGTCTTTCCTTATATCTGGATTGCAACTTCGACTTTCAGATCGTATGGGTCAGCGTGCTGCCATTAATCCCACTCCGGCCTTCAGTTGCCCACGTGTCCTTTGTGGGATGTTACTGGAATGTTAGGAACTATCATAAACTGTGCTTCAATCGGCCTTTCAGTATTTTACATAGCTCTGAAATGAAATCTAACCAAACCCTAACAGTATATAACAATTACAATACTACTAACTGGAGAGGAGAATGAGGAGCAGCTACAACGCTGGCCACTAAGTCAGACCTCAGGGTGGTTGGAGGCACGTGGTCTCAGGTCCTTGTATTGTGCAGAGGGGATAGAGCTATTGTTCAAGTTGAAACTTTATGTTAAATACGCAGGAAGAAAAATTCAAGGGTAACTGCAAAGTGAACAGAAACAGAGCTATAATTCAGTAGAAGAAAACAAAGCACAGAGAGGCAGAGCAAATTAATATAGGATGGAAAGAAACCACATAATAATAATCACAACATAAATGGACAACCACCCTTGGCAAAATAACAAATTCCAAAAGTAACAGAAAAGAATCTGCTTATATGCTTATATTCATACACTTGTCCACATTGCAATAATGAACTTCGGTTTATCACATGATTACAGTTGAAATGAGGTCACAAATTGGGAGAAGATATTTATGCCTCACGTCATCCACTAAGTATTAATATCCAGAATAAAGAATGTCTATCCATCAAAACGAGAAACACAAATAGCCCTTTAGAAAATGGTCAAACAGGTTATTCACCACAGAAAGGACCTGAAAGACAAGTAAACATGTGAGAAGCTCCTGACTTCACCAGTAAACGGGGAGATGTGAACTGAAGTCACAGTGGGATACCATTTTCACCCTCTTCGGTTTGAGAACACCAAACGTGGGCAAGAATGTAGATCAACAAAACTTACCCAGTTCCTAGTGGCAATGTAACATTAGTGCAACCACTTGGGAAATGAATTACCTTGTAAAGATGCACCTACTCTAAAACCCAGGAATGCAATTCCTAGAGCAGTGGTTTTCAACTATGGCTGCATGTAACCCCCCCGATCAGGGAACACATAAAACCAAACAAAATTGATGTCCAAGCCCTAGCCCAGACCAACTAAAACAGCAAAGCTCCCCAAAAGATTCCTGTGTGCAGCCAGGATTAAATGAGAATCACTGCCCTGCAGAAACTCTCCACATGCACATGAAGACTTGTTTTTGGTGCTCCCACCAGCACTGTTAATGATGAAGAGAAAAAAATAACCTAAATGTCAAATAACTAAAATATGGATAGAAAATTGTCATAATCATTGACTAGCAGTAAAAACTTGAGCTACATAAACATGCATGAATCTTGCAGCAAAAGTAGTTGCAGACCACCACAAATACACACCATTTACATATTTAAAACCATACACACAATACTATATTTGAATGATGCATAAATATGTAGTATAACCATGAACAACAGTGGGAAGGCCAGAGGGTAGACACAAATGGAGAAGGGCGTCGAATGGCAGTGGCCCTGCTTATATTTAAGCTGGGTGGTGGGTACACAAGTGTTCACTGTATTATTTCTGACTTTTGTGTCAGAAAAACTGTTATGAATTAAAAATAGCTACAGAATGCAAAATGGAGACAACTCTTTTGGGAAACTTCACTACGAATAGCAGAGTCAGGAGAGAGTTATTTATTATTAGAGACAGGGTCTTGCTCTGTTGTCCAGGCTGGAGTGCAGTGGCGCAACTGCAGCTCACTACAGCCTTGACTTCCCAGGTTCAAGCGCTCCTCTCACCTTAGCCTCCCAAAGTGCTGGGATTACAGGCATGAGCCACTGTGCCTGGCTGAGTTTGTTTAAAATGTGAAATATGCCCCTGATATTTTTTCTTTTTTTGACATGGAGCTTTCACTCTTGTCACCCAGGCTGGAGTGCAGTAGTGCAATCTTGGCTCACTGCAACCTCCACCTCTCGGGTTCATGCGATTCTTGTGCCTCAGCCTCCCAAGTAGCTGGGCTTACAGGCACCCACCGGCACACTCGGTTAATTTTTGTATTTTTAGTAGAGATGAAGTTTCACCATGTTGGACGGGCTGGTCTCAAACTCCTGACCTCAAGTCATCTGCCTGCCTCGGGCTCCCAAAGTGGCTGGGATTACAGGCATGAGCCATCGCGCCTGGACTATTGCCCCGATACTCTTAACCAAAGATTTCCACCTGCCTTCTACCCACAAGGTGCTCCCTAAGCAGCACCAGAGGCCTCAATTTTCCTGACCAGCTCAAAGATAAACGGAGAGAATAACTCCCACTGCTCAAGCATGGGCTGCTCACACTATCGTAGAGAAACCGGGTAAATAGTGCAGAGGCCGGGTGGTCGAGGCCAAGTTCAGCAGCCATAAATCACACAGACAGGAGGTATCCTTGATATGAGGACAACAGCATTTTACCTTGGGGATATTGCTCCAAAAACCCATTTGCCAGTCTGATAATAAGAAAAAACAGCAAATTCCAATAGAGAGCAACTTGCAATATACCTGACCAGCATCAGCATTCTCAGAACGCTCATGAGCAAGGAGTCTGAGAAAATGGCACAGCCAAGAGAAGAAGACGACACGATGACTAAACGTACTGTAGACTCCCAGAACAGAAAAAGAAATTAAGCCTCGATTCTAACTTGGCAGTATCTTGAGCTCTTCAGAAGCGACAGAATCTCTGACATGTATTGTCTAGTTTTAAAACACTGTCACAGATGGGGTAATCAAGCATCTACTTGGCAAGTTTTCTTCTTCCTAGCATATAGCCATGACCATAAATGTGTAACTTAATGAAATCTTTAAAAGGAGCCAGAAAAAGCTTGGCCAGAGACATTGGTAAAGATATCTTAAAAGAGGGGTGTCACTTGAGCCAAGTCAGCCCCTGCAGATGCAGAGGGCAGGGGATGTATGTGGGCTGGGGTGGTTTATATAGGAAGAAAGGGTGGAAATAAGGCCACAGGGGAAAGCGGGGCGCCAAACCACGGAAAGCCTTTTGTGCTGTACCAAGTCTTTTGATTTATCCTGCAGACAACATGGAATAAATGAAGATTTTTTTTTTTTTTTTGAGACAGAGTCTTGCTCTGCCACCCAGGCTGGAGCGCAGTGGTGCCATCTCAGCTCACTGCAAGCTCCACCTTCTGGGTTCACACCATTCTCCTGCCTCAGCCTCCTGAGTAGCTGGGACTACAGGCACCTGCCACCACGCCCGGCTAATTGCTTGTATTTTTAGTAGAGACAGGGTTTCACCGTGTTAGCCAGGATGGTCTTTATCTCCTGACCTCATGATCCACCCACCTCGGCCTCCCAAAGTGCTGGGATCACAGGCGTGAGCCACTGTGCCCGGCCAAATGAAGATTTTTAAACAGGGCAAGGATATGATTAGAGTTGGGGTTTAGAAAAGTTACTCTGAAGGCTTAAGAGTTTGGATTGAAAGATGAAGAGACAGGACGTAGGCAAATGCTTGCGAAAGCACAGATTTCAGTTTTGGAGGTGCTGAGATCTAGGTGTCTGTCTCAGGCTATGGACTGTGGGAGCTGTAGACTTAGGTGTCAGTGGTACTCAAAGTTGCAAGGTTAAAGATGGTACTTAAAACTCTAATTAGGTAGCAAGAGATCAAGGCCAGAAGAAATGCATACACAAAGGCCTACAGAAATTCACCATTAAGAGGGAAAGTGGGGAGTGGAGTTAAGAGTGAGACAGATGGAGTGTCACTTAAGCCCTCACTCCAGATATGGGAACAATGTGAACCAGCAGAGAAGAAAAAGCTTTACAGTTGGAGGAAACACCGTAAGTGTGTGCTGGAGGCAGGAACTGGGGCGGGGCAGTGGCGTGATGTGTGTGTGTGTTCTGAGGAGGCTGCTGGAGCAAGGACCACGGAGCCATCTGGAAAATCCAATTAGGAGTCTGACCACAGAGGCCTCAGTTTGAACTTAACTTGCTAGAAAACTAGGAGACAACTTTGTTTCTTTCAGTCAAAAAAATTTTTTTCCCTCGTAACCATATTAGAAAAGAAAAAGGCCAGGCATGGTGGTTCACCTCTGTAATCCCAGTGCCTTGGGAGGCTGAGGCGGGCGGATCACCTGAGGCCAGCAGTTCGAGACCAGCCTGGCCCACATGGCGAAACCGTCTCTACTAAAAATACAAAAATTAGCCAGACCTAGTGGTGGGCACCTGTAGTTTCAGCTACTCGGGAGGCTGAGGTAGGAGAATTGCTCGAACCAGGGAGGCAGAGGTTGCAGTGAGCCAAGATTGTGCCACTGCACTCCAGCCTGGGCGACAGACTGAGACTCTGTCAAAAAAAAAAAAAAAAAAAAAGGAAAAAGGAAAAGAAACTGTGGGGTGAGAATAAGGTGGGTTTGTGATTCTGACTCGGTATATTATAAGGACAGCGGAGCCAGCAACAAAAATACAGATCACAGACTAAGTTAACAGCTGCTGTTCAAGAAAAGAGACAACGTCACTATTACAGAAAGGATGACTTTTATTTCCATCCTGAATGATTCACACCATTATTTAAACATCTGAAAAATCCTGAAATAATTTAAACTGAAGGCACAGAACAAACCAAAGTATTTAACTGTCAGAACTAAAAATGAGAAAATCCAAATAGTTCTGTAGTAACAATAAATTATGAACAAGTTTCCATCACCAAATATCACTCTGACCAAAAATGACTGTCTTTTGTCATAAAAGCTACAGCTTAAGCTGATTCCAAGATTTCTATGATAAAAATGAGAGTGAAAAAATTTCTTCTTTCAAAAGATGCATTATGCCACCAGGTTCAATGTAAGTATTTTGTATATAACAAAGTAGCAGTCAAGATATTTGTTGATGGATGGCTACTCCCCAAGGAATGACACATTCTTACAAACTTTAAAAAAATAGCAAAGTTGGTTACAAAATTCTATTTGGGGAGCAGGGAAAAAACTTGTTCCATGTCAATTAGAATATCAAAGCATTTCAATATCAAATTGCTTCCAAAGCCAATCATCACACAACAGTAATATACTGTACGGGCCATTCCACCACATCTTGTTGTATGTTGATCGTACAGTGTAGTTAAGGGGTCGAACAAGTCAGTAGCAATGACTGCTGCTGTATCTCCTTTATTCCAAATAGATATGTTTTTTAAAAATCATTATAAAACGAACTGAAATAATCTGTGACATGCTACAGATACAATAAACCCCAGCAATGCAATTGCTAAGTTTGAAAATAAAGTGGTCATGCTTCATAATATATTGTACTGTAGTATTCTGAAATACATTCTCTGATTATCAATACCATTTATTACAGAGGTCACTTGTAAATTAGCTCAGATTCTGAACTAGGTTTCTAAATGAAACTTTTTTCAAGTATGTATAATATTAATAAGGTAAAGATATTTTTATCTTATTCACTTATTTATGTGTTCTTCAGAGGATAAGTGTGTTGAATAAAGGACAAAAAATGGGCTAGTCATAATTTTCAAAAACATTTCAAAAAATATGAAATAGTCTAGTGACCGAGAGCAGACTGAAAGATACATCTAAAACCTACATTTCCAATAAAACAGAACTTTGCTGTCTCCTACTTGAAACAACTAAGCTCGTAAGAAATAATGGGAAAAATAATTGTTTCTAAAATACACAAGAAATACTCCTACCCGAATAAAACAAAAAGGTCTCCCTTTCTCTTACTTAGCTGTGATATATATGTATTTAATAATATGGTTTTATCTTTATCGTTTTGTTTAATTGCATAAATCACAAAAACATTTCTAGCCAAGATTACTGCTAAGAATAACACAACTCTAGAAATAATTTTTTTTAGCAAAAACTACTTCAAAATTTCCCTACATAGCAAAAGATTCCTTTGGAAATAGATTTTTAATGCTTTTGGGCTGTTCAAGTAAGTGCAGCTTTACCATCTCTAACATTAAGTTATAATTATCATCCAAATTCCTTTGTAACTGGATAACATTATCTTTTATTCTCTACTATTCTAATAATAGTGTATTATTTAAGAAATCTCTTTAGTGTTGTCAGACTTATTTCTTCATCTTCTATAAGTATTGAGAGATAACAGTAGAAATAAACAAGAAAATCACTTTATAAACAGTATGAAGTTTTGAAATGTTGGCACCAATAAAAAATGGGGAACGGCCGGGTGCGGTGGCTCATGCCTGTAATCCCAGCACTTTGGGAGGCTGAGGCAGGCAGATCACAAAGTCAGGAGACCAAGACCATCCTGGCTAACACGGTGAAACCCCGTCTCTACTAAAAGTACAAAAAATTAGCTGGGCGTAGTGACGCATGCCTGTAGTACCAGCGACTCAGGAGGCTGAGGCGGGAGAATGGCATGAACCCAGGAGGTGGAGGTTTCAGTGAGCTGAGATCACACCACTGTACTCCAGCCTGGGCGACAGAGCGAGACTCCGTCTCAAAAAAAAAAAAAAAAGGGGAACAGTTATCATCAAAATTTAAAGTATACTCATTCATGGTATTGGTTATGACACTGGCAGTACATGCTGTTGTTACTGGCTTCGCTGACGTCAGGTCTGAGGGATATAGGACTCATTCTATGATTCAGTTGCTGAAAACACAGACCCACCAGAAGGTCTCTACTCCAGCCGGGGCACAGTTTGGGTAAGCTTTGCTCATTACCTTAGGTAACATTTTAACAACTAAGTTTGAATTCTGAAAATATAAACTCACAAAGGTTAGTGGAAGACTGTTTCCAAGCTAAAAGAAATGTAACTAACTTAGGAAACCATTTAAATAAACATAAATGGACAATCTTGGTGGGTTTTGGCCCTGTGTATGCCAGCGGTGTCAGCAGCTCCTAAACCACAAACACAATGAAACCAAAGGGTTTTCTTTCAAAAACCTAAAAAAGGAAGATGCGAGATTTGAAACCAATTTCCAAAACCTATACAAGGCTGCCAGGCCAACAAATAACGGTCAGAGTGACTTTGTTCCTCTGCTCCTTCAGCATGGGAACTAGTGCAGAGTGGCTCATGCCCACGGTCGACAGCCCGTTTACAGCCACGATCATGTCGCCACACCTGGACAAAGAGAGACAGATACAGAATGTTACTATTTTCATGGTATTAAAAATATCCCAATTGAGATTTATTTAGCATGAAAAATGCGGCTTCACTTACCACTTAACTGTCAATGATTAGGGTGTATAATCTACTTTGTCTGGGACAGCTGTTAAGCCTGTGCTGGCTTTCCCTTGCCAATCAAGGAAACCCCTGGGCCAACGACTCCATAACCAGTCGGTGAATGTCAAGGACAAGCAGAGTAATTTTCACACTAATTTAAGCAAAATATAGAGTAAATATGCTCTCTCTTTAAAAAAATACCAAGTCATGCATTTGAAGGGGGTTGCTTATTATTTTGACTGCTATGTCTCTATTCATTCTTAGAGCTCATACATCTGACGGTTGAAGTTGGAAATAAGACCCATACTTCCTCTTCTTTCAGCTGTTGACACTCACTGTACTCTAAGCAGAATTATCATGGATGATGAATTGGAGGACCTTTCCAGCCTTATAATTACCATAATTATCCTTATGGTTTTTGGTCTTCTATTTATACCATAAATATGCTATTTTACTGTTGACTACTTCAATTTCTTTTTGGAAGTAGGAAGAATACAAATTATAATTAACAGAGGCCCAGACTGGTTAATCACTTAGCTAAGTGATTAATTCATTTTTCCCTACGCTTTCCTCCTAAAATTATTTTCTTTTCATCTTTATCAATATAGGCTGACCTGGAGCATACCACTCCCAATCACCTTTCCACACATTATTTAGATGTCACTTACTCCTTGCAAACAGTGTACATTTTCCATCTGTATAGCATTCTATATAGAATGTCAACATTTACTTTTTAAGAAATGGCTCTTCCTTCATAAACCAGCTATTAAGAATTTACAATCAACCACCTCCTCTCTGCTGGTGATGATCTCTTGCCATGACACCTTCTCTTTTCTTCTCCCAGTGCCCAAGCTTTGATAAGACGCTGTACACTGAGCGAGGACTTTTGCTCAGTGGTAGAGGCTGGCAGAGGGGTTAAAGTCCAGGGATCTATAGCCAGATAGTCCTGGGTCTGAATGCCAGCCAACCACTTTCAGCTATTTCATTGTGGGCAAGTTTCTTAACCTTTCCAAGCCTCAGTTATCTTGTTTGTTTTAAAACAGGAATAAAGAAACTTACCTCATAGGATTGTTAAGATTACATAATGCATGCACAGCACTTAGCACTGCGCCAGGCATCCTGTAAGCTGTTGTACATTCATTCATCAAATATTTATGGAGATCTTACTTTATGCAAGGTATTGTTATGACTGCTAGGGATATAACAATAAATGCAACAAGATCCCTCCCTTATGGAGCTTGCATAAACGATCTCAGGTAGAGAGGAGTGCTGTGGAGAAAAATAAAGCAGAGTCATCTAATGACAGGACTGGACCTGAGTAGGCTGTGTGGGAAACTTACTCAGTGCTCAGTGTCACATCACAACATGATGAATGAAATATGTCCGATGAAATAACTCAGGTTCAGTTTCTGTCATCAGATTAATGAAACATAGCTATAAGTGACAAGATAGTAAAGGTAACACTTCAGTCTCGATCGGGATTGGCAAATTTTTTTTCTGTAAGGGGTCAGATGGTAAATATTTTAGGCTTCAAGACCCACACAGTCTCTGTCACGACGACATCAACTCTGCTGGTGTAGTGTGGGAGCCAGAGAGTACATAAACCAGCAAGTGTAGCTGCACTGCAATGAAACTTTATTTTCAAAAACAGGCTGGATTTGGTGCTGACCCCTGACCCCGGTCTAGATCATGTCCGGTGTCATCAACATGAATCACATCATTAATTAGAACAAGACTCACTTTAATCTTCCATCATAATAAGCAGGAGTTCCCAAGACAATAGTTTTAATGAAAAAAGGCTGATTGGTGTGGTTCTCTTCGTATCCACCAACGATACTAAAGCCCCAACTTCCCAAGTAGCTTCTTCGTAAAACTATATCGTGGCAGCTATGAAGTGTACTATAAACAAACACAAAAATAAAGAAAACATTAACATGGAGGCTTTTATAGCCGCTTATTTTTGTTATAACCCCACACCATGTTATATTTACCACTCTTGGAAAAAAGAAAAAGGGCTATTAATAGATTATTTTGACAATCCATTTTCTAGCATAGACACAGTCCTAGGTAGACTTGAATTTCTCCAACTTTTTTCAGTCTTCCCAAGTGAAGACATACACACACACACACACACACACACACACACACACACACACACACAAAAGTAGAGAACTTGGTTACAAATTACACCTCAGTAACCTGTACAAAAAGGTTATGTACCTATATCTGCTCACTGCATTGTCAACAAAGTCCCCAATTCTACTAATCACTTTCATCTACAAGAGGACTTACAACGTGGGACAAAAGAGGTCTGGTACTGCCAAGCCCAGCACGCGAATGAAAGAAGAAAAAGACTAGGAGCGCAGCTTCCAAAAAGAAGGCAGAAAATTCCTTCTCTTTTCTGAAGGTCCTGCAGCTTTTAGTCTACAAGAGGAGTTGTTATTTTCTCCTTTACTTAGGATGTTTTCATTTTAAGGGAGACTCTTACTTGCCAAAATAGAGAAATCAATCTGGAAAACACTAACAAAAAATCTTTTTCTTTTTTTTTTCTGTCATAGACAAGCTGGGTTCAGTGTCATGTGCCTGTAGTCCCAGCTACTGGGAGGCTGAGACAGGAAGATGGCTTGAGCCCAGGATGGCTCCAAGATGGAGCCATCAAACCAAGATGGTTGAGGCTGCAGTGAGCTATGATCATGCCAGCTTGGGTGACAGAGCAAGACCTCATCTTTTAAAAAAGAAGAAAATATACACACAGCTATACACACACATGCATATATAAATGTATCACAGACACTGAGAAACTACAGTTAGAATGCTACTGCCAGATTGGAGGATGTGTCCAGAGAGGGAGGAAAAAAAAATATACTTATGTTTCCATAGCTCTATGGATTTGGGAAGAAACAGTGAGTAAAATCTTAAAAACAAAACAAACAAAAAAAACCACACCTAAAGGCTACAGAAAAAAAAAATCTCTTTATAATAAATAAGTATCTTTCATCTTTAGGTGGAACCGGATCTAAATGCATGGAAGGCAAGGTTTCCTGTTTTTAATCCATAATAAAATAATAAATATATATAATACAAATAAAATAGTTTTAAAGATCCTGTTTTATTATTTCTTAATAAAGCCAATTCTATAAAGCAATGTTTACCATGCCAGACCTTCTCATCTTATCTAGTTTCTTAGCTCACTGATAAGAAAGGCTTCTGGGATGGAACAAGGTCCCATGCACTGGCCTGGATTTAAAGGGACAGTGTTGGTTATTTTCCTAATGCTGCCATCTTCTGACACAAATAGCTTTCTTGTATACACCAAGAAATTGCAGTGGAAGAAACCTCCCTTTTCAAGAAAAGCAGAGTAGAGCTGCTACACTATCTGGTGTGAAACTTGCATATAGGGGCCACCTGTACCCACCGAGGAGGACACATGGCTGTTGAATATAGCTTTGCATTCAACAGAAACCTCCACACATACATTGAATAGTAGCCTTTTATTGACAGGTATTCTTTCAACACCGGTGGGCTCAAAAATAGATTTTACTATACTGTTATTTCTCATCTAAAATCTTTGCTATTATGCCTGGCACACCAGAAAATGCTCTGAACAAAGAGGTCAATGTGCCAATCCCCAAACTAGACTGGGGTAACAGATAAGGAAAATTAAAAGAAGCACTAGGGACCAAGTTTCTCCAGGACGCTGCTGCTCTCTGCCTGCTCCATCATTAGAGGTGCACACGAGTTCTGAGGTCTGCAACGCGCTGCCCGGCCACTGCATGAGTGGACCACTTCTCACCCACTATGCACAAAGAGCCTTGAAGCGCTATCTAAATGCTAGTTGTTATGAACGTATCCGAGTCAGGTGGCTCAGAAAATAGCAAATTCTTATTGTTTAATTTTATTTTAAAGAATCAATAATTTTCATACTTGGTCAAGAGTCGAAATGCTTCATAGCTTTAGTATTCTTACGTGCAGTAAGAATCTAAATGGATTAGGCAACAACAACAAATAATGATAGGAACACACATTCTTCCTATCTCAAATGTCAAACAACAAAAACTGCGGAAAGGAATGCACCCTGGGATGCCACTGGAGGTTCTACGTGCTTCTGTGACCCCAGCACTGACCAACCACAGCATATCTTGGCTGGTCACACTGATAAAAAAACAAAAGTGAAACAGCCATTCTTGAACACTAATGGTTTGGCTTAATAGACTCTTGCATCCAATAAAAATTGAGTTTAAATACTGCCTTTTTTAGGGAGAGTTAAAAAAAATTAAAAAGGTATTAAGAAAGGCTTCTGGGATGGGGGAAGGCCCCAAGATTGGCCTGGTTTTTCTGATGAAAAATGCATGAAGTCTCAGCACATAGCAGAATGAGTGCTGGTAAATGACAGCTTTTCTAAGCAAGAGGCTGGGTTATCCAATCTCATGGCTAGCCCACTGAGGAGCCTTAACAGGAATAGACACAACTGCTTTCTTTGTGTACCTTTTAAAATGTAATATCCTAAGAAAAATTATCCTTTTCTTTTGTAGTTTGATTTGATGTTGCTACTTTTATTGAATTAAAGCTTTTTTTAATTCCAACGGGTAAATTTATCATGCTACACACTGATAAGGGTTGCAAGTATGATTATGATTTCCATAAAACAAGAAAGCGCTCAGTACCTTGGAAGCCCAAGCCACATGACCCATGATGGGGACCAACTGGCATCATACTCATTTTCGCTGAAAGTACTTGGCTGCTCCTCCGTGTTCTGAGTCGCCTCCTCAACAATCTGGACCTCAAGTGCTTTAAGGGCAACAGCAGGGGATGCGGCACTGGCTTTCAGCATTGCAACTGCCTCACTGTGACTTAAATTGGTCAAATCAATGCCGTTGATATTCAGCAACACATCACCTATTCAGATGAAGAAACAAGAAAAATGGGCTGAGTCACCTACAGTTCTTTTTGTTTATAAACTAAGCAACAAAAGTTTGTTCCCACAACTCTGATGAGATAAGGTATAATAATAAATGGCATTTATTATTTCTTTGTAATTTTTATAATGAGAAGAAACCCAATACACAGAAAAACATTTCATAATTTTAAAATAATGTCATAATACATGGGAAAAAGTGTGGCCTGAGGCACCTTGACATGACTGGAAGTTCGAATCATCAGTTTGAGTTTAGTTGTGTACAGGCCCTGGGCAGGTTCATTTCTCTTAGAGTTTCAGAGATTTCTACAATTCTGTTCAATCAAAAATCATTTGATCCTTTGCCCTTAGAAATAAATGTTTAATGTATTCCGCTTTATATTTACACAGTTCTATACATAAGGACAGCCCTGTATAGTTCATTCAGGGCAAATATCAGAATATGTACAGAGAAGCTATCCCTGGGCCCACACAAAGAAATGAAACTTGTGGTTTGAATGTCTTCCCTGTTTGAGGAAGAAAAGAACTGTTGCTCTGCTAAGTAATATAATAAAAAACGGCAATGAGGATTATATCAAAGGTTAGGAAAGATTAGTTTTGTAGGAAGCAGACATTTGTGCTACAAAGTCTACAGAAATTTCTCTCTTCCAATTTATCATCAGCTTTTCAGATTATTAAAGCAAATCATTAAAAGAACAAAAAGGAAATAAAATTACCCAATACTACAACTGGACAAATAACCTTTATTTAATAGCAGCTTGAGAAAATAATTCACATACTATTCAATTCGCCCATTTAAATAATATAATTTTAAGGTCTTAGTATATTCACAGTTGTGCAAGCATCACTACAGTAATTTTGAGAACATTTTAATCACTCCCTCTATACCCATCATTCCCCTTCCCCAACCCTAAGCAACTACTAATTTACTTTCTGTCTCTACAGATTTGCCTCTTCTGAACATTTCATGTAAAGGGACTCATATATGGTCTTTTATATCTAGCTTCTTTTACTTGAATAATATTTTCAGGGTTCACCCATGTAATTTGTGCCAGTACTTCAGTCCTTTTCATGGCCAAATCATATTTTGTTGTATGGGCAGACCACATTCCATTGATCCATTCATCAGCTGATGGACATTCGAGTTTCCACTTTTTGGCTACTGTGAATAATGCTGCTATGAACACTGGTATACAGGTTTTCATATGAACAGCTGTTTTCATGTCTCTAGAAGTGGAATTGTTGGTCATATGGTTAACTATATGAGGAATCAGTTTAACTCTTTGAGGAGCTACCAAACTGTTTTCCAAAAACAGTTGTACCACTTTATATTCCCACCAGCAATTAATGAGGGTTTCCATTGCTCCACATCCTTGCCAGTGTTTATTATTCGTTGTCTTTTTTATTATTGTCATCCTACTGGTTGTGAAGTAGTATCTCACTGTGGTTTTGATTTGCGTTTGAGACAGGGTCTCACTCTGATGCCAGGCTGGAGTACAGTGGCATGATCTCATCCCACTGTAGCCTTGACCTGTGGAGCTCAGGTGATCTTCCCACCTCAACTCCTGAGTAAACTGGGATTACTACAGGTTCACACCACCACAGCTGGCTAATTTTTGTATTTTTTGTAGAGACAAGGTTGTGCCATATTGCCCAGACTGTTCTCAAACTCTTGGGCTCAAGCGATCCACCTGCCTTGGCCTCCCAAAGTCGTGGGATTACAGGTGTGAGCCACCACACCCAGCCTGAGCATCTTTTCATGGGAATACTGGCCATTTATTTATCTTCTTGGAGAAATGTCTATTCAGATTCTTTCCTCATTTTTATGTTGTGTTTTCTGTCTTTTTAAGTAGAGTTGTAAGAATATATATTCTAGACACAAGCCATTTGTCATATATATAATTTGCAAATGTTTTTCCCATTCTGTCGGTTATTTTTTCATTTGCTTGGTTGTAGTCTTTGCAGCACTAAAGTTTGCAGTTTTAAAGTCCAGTCTGTCAAACTACTGCCTAATCCAAGGTCATGAGGATTTACATTTGTGTTTTCTTCTAAGAGTTTCAGCTCTTATATTTAGATCTTGAATCCATTATGATTTAATTTGTGTTTATGGTGTGAGGTAAGGGTTCAACTTCATTCCTGGAAAAATAAGTTTTCAGAGTCACTTTTCTTACCTTATATACAAACTAAGTCAATGGAGACTGCTATTTTTACCATGGTAATAGAGGCTAGCTGCAACCCCTATCTATACAAAATTATATAGCATTGATAGGGAATATGAAATGGCAAATGCATTTATCCCCAAAATTAATTTTGTCTTCTGCTTCACCTCCTCTCTGAGTCCTCTTCTACAGACACTTTATTAAAAGAAACATTTATTTTTCAGTGAGATGGCCCTTTGGAGTATCTAAGTCTGTTTTAATGCTAGAGGATCTTTTCCTAAGATAAAATAATCTAACAGTCTGAGTAACTGTTAGCAAATTCTGGTACTGTCGTCAAGGTTCAGCAACTTTCCTTTATATAAGGCATTTTTCTAATCTCATAGAATGACTTTATGCTTCCATATGCAAGGGACAGTTTAAAGGATTTTAAAAAGTCATGTTTAATAGATACTTTGTAGATACTCTTTATTTTTTTAAATGTGCATTTAATTCAGAAATAAGATGTGGTAACATTTTTTTTTTTTTTTTGAGAGACGGAGTCTCGCTCTGTCGCCCAGGCTGGAGTGCAGTGGCCGGATCTCAGCTCACTGCAAGCTCCGCCTCCCGGGTTCACGCCATTCTCCTGCCTCAGCCTCCCGAGTAGCTGGGACTACAGGCGCCCACCACCTCGCCCGGCTAGTTTTTTTGTATTTTTTTAGTAGAGACGGGGTTTCACCGTGTTAGCCAGGATGGTCTCGATCTCCCGACCTCGTGATCCGCCCGTCTCGGCCTCCCAAAGTGCTGGGATTACAGGCTTGAGCCACCGCGCCCGGCCAGATGTGGTAACATTTTTAAAGATCCCATCTTACCTCTCTTTATTCTGCCATCTCGTGCAAGGCAGCCATGGGGCGGCACACTGGTCACAAAGATGGGCAGCTCACCACTCTTACTTCCCCTGCCCCCAGCAACGGTCATGCCAAGGGACTCATGTGGTTCCTTCTTTACAGTAATGTGTTTTTCTTGGCATGTAACACACTGAGTAAGATCCTAAAACACACAAGAAAAAAATCATTGGATAATGAATAAAATATAGTTGAAGTGAAGTTATTACTTCAAACTAAGGTAATAACATACATGGCATTTATACAGTAATTATTTTTTATTCCTTAATTGCAAATGAAAGTAATATACAGTTCTTAATAAGTCTACTGTGGATCAATGTCAAATTTTGGACTATGTTATTTTCATATGACTGTTTATGTACCTGAAAAAACTCAGGACTGCTGAAATCTGGCAGTCAAAGTAAAATAAGCACATCATTTGTATAATTTGTTTGAGCTTCATCTTTGATCAGCTGCACTAAAGTAAATGATGCTTTTGAGTTTTAAGATTCTGAAGACAAATCAATTAATTTTACTTCCATCTTTCTCCCATTTCTTTGAAAGACAAGTTGACAGAGTAGCACGAAAGTATAGATTTTGGCAACTGCCAGAAAAAGGCCATCGACCTATCTCCTGATTCTCACTGACTAGGACTATGAGTGCTCAAATCATGAAGAAGTTGCAAATCTACCTCCAAAATCTTCATGAAAAGCTAAAGGGATACAAAATGACTGAATTTTTGAAAAAGTTAATGACAGGGAAATAAATTCCCAACAAATTAATATTCTTCCATTTTTACTGACATTTGTTACTACTGTTTATTATTGAGATGCTCCTGGAAGAAAAAGAATTTAAAACATCACTTTTCTTTTGAATTAGAACTCAGTAAAAAATAAGATGTACATACGCAATATTAAAATAATAATTAACATTTGGGCTTAGCCTGTGAAAAGCTAATGCCTTTACATGCATTATTTCCTTTAAACTTCACAAAAGTCCTGAAATTATATATTATTATTGACCCCATTTGACAAAAGATGAAACAAACTTAGGGAGGTCATGTAACTTGTCCTGAATCATGTTAATACAGGCAACCGTCCTGGGATTCAAAACTTACGTGTGTTAAAAGTATGTACGATATATATTAATATAAATAGTATTTTGTATATGTCTATATAGTGTGATAGACTACATGTACATATTGTATATATGCACCCACACAAGAACTATCCCATTAAGTGTACAGTGCAAGATAATGTCTCAGAAGGTTTTAACACTTATTAACTGTTAAGAGAATGTTGTAATTAACACCGTTAATATAAAAAATAAAAAATACAAATTATATTTACAGAATTATAACATTTCCTTAAGTCACATTAGAGAATTGACATGTATTTAACTGTTAATAACGGCGTTTATCAAATCTCTAAATCAGGGCCTGGAATTCTAGGCCCTATCTACCCTTCACCAGATGTGAAATTATACTCTTGAAATTTTACCAAAGGAGCTATCTGTAATAGCAGCACAGTATTCCCAGAAAATGTTATGACCAAGGAGAAAATTTGTAAACATTTTAAGGCAGTCTCCTATCCAAAGGTATGACATTTTTGTCAGCAGCCTTCAAAATTAGACAAACACAACTTTATTCTGAAGACAACTCAGGTAAACTCAACCTTGAGTATATTTATTTAAGCAGGTTCAGTTCTTACATATTTAAGCAGTTAAGTGTGGGTGTTTTATTACTCTAAGTGTCTGAAATGTATGCAATTTTTACCCAGGAACCAAACCAAACTTCAAAGATTATACTCAGTATGCTTCAAGGAACTTCCTAAAACTACATGAATGTTTATCAAAACAGCTACTGGGAAGCTTTGTAGTAGACTAACATATATACTATATTTTTTTCAGAATGATTATAATTGTCTGAAAAGATTGTTCTGGTGAATTTGCATGTTTTCTCCCTAGGAGACTTTTACTATGCTGTATCAGGATTTGACATAACAAGCAGAGCATGTTAGTAGTAAATAGCTAAATAAACACATTCCATTTCAAGTGGTTTTTCTAACCAGCCAGGTTTGCAGAGTGCCTAGAACAGATTAAGTTCAGCATCACTATTTAGAACATCGTCATATAAAATTAAAGAGAATCAGAATTAGCATAGTTATAACAGAAAAATACATGTGCCCAAAACAAACTGAATTAAGGACAGTTTGCTATATGAATACTGGAATTATTAATTACAGTTTTTCAAACTCTCTTAAAACTGTAATATTGTTATATATACCCATATCTCAAATTATAAAATTCAATAACATAAAAGATTCAATTACCAACTTGTACCTTATATTATAGTTTTATATGTACACAAAACTTATAAAACAAGGACTAGGTATATGAAACAATGCCTATTCAAAAATTCCTATTTAAAACAATTACTCCATTTCCACAGTCATTATTTAAAGGCAAATTACAGGTTTCCTTCATACATTTTGAGTTTTGCTCAGAAATGAGAATGAAGTCTGTGATTATAATTTCTTTTAAGTATTAACTAAACCAAAGACCAGTGACAAGTCTGTATAGAACTTAAGCTCAGAAAACCATATAAACCTGGCCGGACGCGGTGGCTCAAGCCTGTAATCCCAGCACTTTGGGAGGCCGAGACGGGTAGATCACAAGGTCAGGAGATCGAGACCATCCTGGCTAACATGGTGAAACCCGTCTCTACTAAAAAATACAAAAAACTAGCCGGGTGTGGTGGCAGGCGCCTGTAGTCCCAGCTACTCGGAGGCTGAGCCAGGAGAATGGCGTAAACCCGGGAGGCAGAGCTTGCAGTGAGGTGAGATCCGGCCACTGCACTCCAGCCTGGGCGACAGAGCGAGACTCCGTCTCAAAAAAAAAAAAAAAAAAAAAAAAAAAACCATATAAACCTGATGGGCCAAAAATACTGTCTTTAAGCTATGCTTTCTTAGGGTACCAGAGACGGACTCCAAAGCTAATTACTCACTCAAATGTTGTACTTTCAGGTGACAATAAAAAAGTTTTTGCTTAGTAAAGCAATTTAATTTTACTTAAGGAGAATTACTCTGGTAGCTCACACTTAGCTTTTATTTTCACATAATTGGGTAAGCATCATTCGCATCATTGTTTTAAAACTCCTGGCCCACTGGAAGTTAAGAGTTCAAATGAAGGATCAAATCAAGTAAATTATACCAAGAATGCTAAAGTACCATCCTTTTAGATTTCTGGACTGAAAGTGAGGTAGCATCAAAATTCTCAGCTGAGGTAGAATACATTATAAAACCAGGGAAATACTGATTCTGAAGAAACAGTAACAAAGCTTAACATATGGGAATTTTAAAAGATTTAGGGTAATATTCCTCTAAGCTTTAACATAAAAAGAAATATGCTATATATGTACCTATCAAATATGTAAATATGCTATATATATACCTATCAAAATTCATGATTCATATGTTTAATCTTCACGTATCTAATTCTGGTTCTGTAGGCAACAGGCTCAATTACCAAGTATACATTTATCAATCTTGTCTTCATTATGTTTTTTCAATAACTAACTCTTACATTTAAATAAGCAACCCAAGATAAATTCCACTTTCAAGTAGGATTAAACAAGTAGAAGATTTCATGCTTCTCGTTTATCACCTGGCAAAGGAAACTTCCCCTCCAAGCAACTATCTCTAGTTCTAAGGAACAACGCAGTCACTCTCCAAGGTAGCAAAACATATACATTTCACATTCCAAACACCTATATTTTTCAACAGAATAACAACCCTCATTTGAATCTTTTTTTAAAAAACTACTTTATTGAGGTATGACTGACACACAAAAAACCTTCATTGAAATCTTGCCAGCTTGTAACGATGATCCTTTGATGGTGGCATAAAAAAAAAATCCTCACCTTATGTGAGCTTGGTCTGCTGTAATACGGTGGTGGTGTGTGGTGCTGGCTGCTGCTGCTATGATTTCCTGCTTCTCTAATGGTGTTACCAGCCTGGGGCTTCCCTGGTCTAGCAATTGTTAAATTCACTCTCTCCCCACTGGCCTGGAGAAAACACAAATACATTACCACAAGTGACTAATGATGTTTGTAATTTTAAAGATTACACACAGTATAACTTTCAATGCACTTCTCAATCACGGTACCAGGGGATCATCTGGGCAGTGACTGCAAGCACCTGGTGGCAAGAGGAATGAGTTCGTTTCATTAGCTAATATCTTAAAACTGCTGCAGTTGAAGCGCATACACACAAAATTCTTGGGCATGCCCTCTGCAACCCCACCTCCAAAATGACCAAGGCAAAGTGGTCACACTGCCTGGGTTCTTATCTCCCCATGACTGGTAACTTTTCTTGTAATACTTCTTTGCATCTTCAAGGTTGGCCTTGATATTGCAAGACAGAGCAAAGGAAAGAAAATAAAAGGAAGAACTGCTTCGAAACTTGATTAAAGTCCATTGTGACTTCTGAAATAAATTTCCATGGTGGCTACTTCCGAAATAATAATGAAATTCTGCACAGCTTTGTTTCTGCCTCTATAGGTCTGAGTCAAAAATAGGACATCAGCATCAACATTCTTGAAAAGAATGACTACAGAAATCCTGCATAACAAGACTTTGTATGTATGTGTGTGTATATATATAGCATATGTATGTGAATGTGACACACACATCTCAAGTGTTAAATTATTTTAGAGGTTCATGACTATCGTTTTAAATTTAGAGGCTTGTTAGCTATCATATTTTGAACATACGTTTACATTGGTTACATTTTTACAAGTTATTTAATGCTTCCTTTTAAAGTAAAAGTCTAATTTATTTGATGCTGACTCTTCGTCATGACCACAATGCCATTTTACTGTAATTCCTACAGGAAAATATGATAGCCTGCTTTAAAGAAATTGTGGTACAAAGTGGAGACCTCTCCCGTGATTCTAGTCAATAATGTTAAAAAATCACTTTATTTTCAATTCTTACATTAGAAAATAAGTGAGAAACAAGTTTAATGCCTTACTAAAATCATTTACTATTGGTCTCCTTTTAAGACATGGAGTATATGTTATTTTTTAAAATCCAAAAACAATAAGGCTTTTACTTATTTTCAAAAGGAAACAAATTGAGCAACTTCAGTTTTCCATTATTTGGAGAAAATTATAGCACAAAATACGATGAAACTATAACATCCAAATATAAAATATGATCATGGACAATTTAAAATATATTTTCTACCTGTGTATCTGTATTTTTTTCACATTTTGGTTAGAAATTTAGTTAGAATCATCCAAATGAATGAACTAGATTAGATAATTTAAACGTTGCCTGAAATACATATAGTCTATCTATTATTTTCTGTCTTATTGATCCGGCCTCTCACTTGACTCTTTCACTCAAACAAATGCTACAACTCTATTAGCTTTCTTCTTCCTCCTCGTCCTTTCTCCCCTCCCTCCCACCAATCTCCGCTCTTTCAAGATGAGCTGGGTTTTAGTGGTGCAGCTGCTGGCTGATATCCACAGACATAGGTCCTAATGTTGCCTTTGATCTGAGGAAATTTTAAGGCATCCAATTTCTTTAAACCTCAAGTCTATGAAATTACACCAATATCAGAATCTCCTCTCAATACAATAAAGAGGGTTGAGACCAGGGTTTTCTTTTTTTTTTTTTTTTTTTTTTTTTGAGACGGAGTCTCGCTCTGTTGCCCAGGCTGGAGTGCAGTGGCGCGATCTCGGCTCACTGCAAGCTCCGCCTCCCGGGTTCCCGCCATTCTCCTGCCTCAGCCTCCTGAGTAGCTGGGACTACAGGCGCCGCCACCGCGCCCGGCTAATTTTTTGTATTTTTAGTAGAGACGGGGTTTCACCGTGGTCTCGATCTCCTGACCTTGTGATCCGCCCGCCTCGGCCTCCCAAAGTGCTGGGATTACAGGCGTGAGCCACCGCGCCCGGCCGAGACCAGGGTTTTCATATAGTCTTAAATTTTCATTGTTATTTCCGTGTTGTAAACACATTTTTCAATGACTATCGGCCTAGTCTACTTCCTGATGCTCAAGGACATAATTCCTGGTTTCCTTTACAGTGTTTTGTTTTGCTGACTTTAAGGAAAACTTCTCTTTGTTGCATCCTTATCACTGGAGAAGTTGCTCACACCATTAAATGCTATGGCATGTTGCAGAACGTGTAGATCTTGCCTGGAGGACTTTCCAACTTACCTGTCTTCATGTTTTTGTGAAAAACATGTTCCTCCTCTAATAATGACTATCCTTACTTACGTCACAAAGATGCTATGAGGACAAATTTTATCATGTATTTTAAACACCGTGAATTCCTTAAAAACAACAACAAAGCACTACCGAGATAAGAGTTACTCTTCCCCTATTTATGTAGATCCTGACAGGGAGTTAAGAGACCAGGTAAGTCAGATCCTTGGTAATCACAGCTCTTTTAAGCCTCCCTTTCCTCACTTCTAAAAGGTGGACACTACCATCTGCTACATCTGGCTTAATAATAGAACCCAGGACCCAAATGAGAAATGAGTATGAAACAGTAGAGCCTACGCTCTGTAAATAATCATCCCCAAAGTTCACAGGGATACAGTTTTTAGAAAAGACTATCTCCAATGAAGCTATACTAGTGTGGATTTTAAAGAATTCAGGTAGCCATACCTGATTTTCTAATGAAATATAAAATGTCCCCTGAATTCTGATGTTATTGGCCAATGAAAACAAATACTGCTATACGATCATTTCGGCCAAGCCTTTGGAATGAAGGCCCAGAGGGTTTACCTGAATAATCTGGGCAGCAAGCTCCGGAGTTCCATGCTTCAGGTCGTGCCCATTGATGGCCAGCACTCGGTCATTGCTGCAGAGCCTGCCGTCCTGCGCAGCCAACCCCCCTTCCAGCAGGTCAAGAATAAAAACCCCTGGCTCATCTGTCCTTCGCACCAATTTAATGCCAAGCTGTTCACCAGAGTCCCGTTTGTGAAGAACCACTTGGAAAATCTCTTCTCGCGGAGAGTTACTATCAGAATGGTTGTGTGCTCGGTTGCCAAAGCGCCTCTCTCGAAGCACAGTAAGATGCAGTGTGTTGCACGGCTGGGAAAGGACAGCTCTGGCATAGTTATGGGACACGTTGCTGATATTGTAGTTGTTGACCTAGAAAAAAAGAATTGTGACCAAACTGTGACAACCTTTCATTTTTCCAATTTGTAGGAACGTTTATGTAACATTTCCAAGGGACACTAAGTATTGTGAGAGTGCTAAGTATGGTGAGAATGCTATACAATCATTATTTACAAAGAAAACCACATTAAAGACATTTAAAAATAGAGTTTCTAATATTAACTTACATTGATTAGCATCAAGGAGACAAGAGTAGCTAGGATCACGGGCTTTAATGACAGTCTTGAATTAGAGTCCTAGGTACTATCATTTAGTAACTGATAACCTTAGGCAAATTATAGAACTTGTCTAGATGAGTCTTCTCATCTGTAAAGTGTGTTTTACTTCATGGGATCAGTATGAGAATGAACAGATCAACATGCGGCAAGTGCTAATGAAATAAATACTAATTCTAGTGGAACACAAATTTAAGTTTTACTAGATTACAAATTTGCTTTTACCAAATTAAATACACTTAAGCTAGAGAAAATAAATTGTTATTTTAAGGAAAGTAGCACATTCCAGGTATACAACCTTATTTTAGATAAGTGACTTTTACTTGAAAGAAAACCAGGTTAATTGTAATTTCACTCTAATTCCTCAGCACACAAGTATTAGGCTGGTGCAAAAGTCATTACAGCTTTTACCATTAAAAGTAAAATAGAATGTATATCTAATGCATTATTCAATACTCATATAACATTTATGTATCCACCTTTATAACCTTGAAAAAAGTATAGTGACTGATCCTTGGATATGTAACAGCACTTAGAAAATACACCTAACTTCAATTATTTCTTTAGTTACAAGAGATGAGCATGATTCTTAGCATTTATCACAATTAGAGTTCTTCTCTGAATAGATCTGAGATGAAACCAACATCCTCTGACCATCTGTTATATGACAGGCTCTGAGTTAGGTGCTTATGATCACCTAAAATTCTTAAATCTTTTTCACACAAATCCACATTAGGCAAGACTCCCCTCTTCCTATTTACTTAGGATTGATAGTTGTAAATACTACTATTTTGAATTTTGTTGATTTTGACCTATTAACATCTTTCAGAATTCAATCACCAAATGCACAGATGTCACACACAAACTTGCTTTCTCCCAAGTCTGCAACATCTATGAATTTGGTAGTCATCCAAGTCCTTGGTAAAAGTATTGAATAATACAAGGTCAAATGGAACTTCTGAAGTTCTATTATATTTAGAAAGCAGCTTCTAAAAATCCAGGCAGACATAGATACATTAGTTAAACCACCATTTCCAGCTATTTAGCTAAAAAGTTACCCTACCTGTAGGTTCACATTTTTCTATCTTACATTCAGACATATCACACATACCACAAATGACTTTACAAAATGTCTGACTAAAATCCAGCCATGTGTAAACATGCAGCCTCATCACATCTTTGTGAAGCAGGCTGGGGAATATTCTACAACTGGAAAAATATTTTTCCTCCAGGAATGCATGGTTGCCGGTGAAATTCAGATAAAGCAAATAAAATATTGTTTCTAGATTTCGTAAAAATAACATCAACCCAGCAAACTATCTCATTTTTGAGCTAAATGTGTTTTTTTAATCGATACAATCAACGGCTGTAATTATTTTCCTTCAGAACTGAAAATGCCTACATTACTGATGACTTCATTAAACTGAAAATACTTATTCTTAATAATGTTCTATTACTTTTATTAATAATAATGATATTGAGGTAATTTATAATAGCAGTATTTTTTTTCTTCAAAACTGCTCAAAGAGGCTGCATATGAAACTCTAAGAGTAGCAAAAGGCTCTGAGGGCATATGGTTCTTCTTTTCAAAGAGGCTATTTAATAATGTTTGTGTATATAAATAAATATATATAAATATGGGAAAACCACCAAAGCCATACACACTGCTTATGTATATGGTCTGCAAAAATGAAAATGCAAGCTAGCTCTCTAGTCTGCAAATGAACCATCTTACTGCCTCTTCAAAATTTTCAAACTGGCTCACTGTGTTATATTTATTCACCTTATACAAAGTTGGAGGTAACCAAAGAGGCCTCCTTCCAAGTGTTTACTTTTGAATAACCATAACTAGTCCACATGTGGGAAAGGGGAGTGGCTTTATGTATTGGCTCCAACACACCAGTTAAAAGCCAATCAGAAGTCAGGGCCTATAACAGGAGAGACCCTTTGTGAATGCATTAATCAGGTTATGTGCTCAGACCTTTCTTATCAATTTGAATCATTAAACTAGATGTAAGATTGCCATTAGTGGAGTTATTAGTATACAGGTTACCGTAAACAGTAATAATGCAGTGGAATTTCTACAATGTAGACTTTATAACTCTGAATTAATTCCCAAAAACATGGTTGATAATTTCAGATAATTATAATCTTTTGAGGTCTAAAGATTCAGTTGTGTTAATGAACCATTCTCTAAAATAGAAACGAGCCCACTGATGAAATGTATTAGTAAAAAAACTTAAATGAATCTCAGTTATATTCAAAGAAATATAAATAAAAACATTTGTTTTTACTTTGAAAATTAAAAAAGAGAATGAAAAATGTATAAATATGGTAACAATACTGGGCTAGTAGCAAAACACAAAAATAAGTGTACATTTACATTTCAGCTAAAAAGGCCAGAAGAGGGAGAGTTAAAGAGCACTCAGTGGGCTGCAGAAAAGGACTATCTGCCTTTCCTGGTCCTGACCGCCAAAGTGTCAAGACGTCTGGGAGGACGAATCTGGGAAATGAGTTATAAGAGTCCCTCTCTGCAAAATCAAGTCAGGAGCTAGGACGTAAATAATACAAGGGGTCCTACAAGTTGTGCCAGCCTGTGCAGCTAGAGTACTAATATCACAAAATGCAGCTAGGATAACTAAATAGCTAGCTATGACTGGATCAGGAATCTGATTTTATATAAGCTGGATTAGTTATATTCCTGTATTCCTCTATTATGTCTAAGTATTTGGTAAAAAAAAACAAAACAAAAAAAAAAAACACTGTTTGAAAGTTCAGTCTGTCTCAGCCATGCTAGGGGTAACGAAGGAAGGGTTTTGGGCTTGATATTAATTATTTTCAGGAATAATACACCATGAAAAGCAGCATACAAGTGGGAGTGGAAACCAAACCCAAGAATCCCTAGTAGGGTCAATCCTGGCTGCCTTTGTAGCCTCCCCCAGACCCAAGTCTAGAGATTTCTTTTCAAGAACTAAAAATCCTAACCAAGTTTTCATTCTAATAAAGGAGATGGCTATTCCCAACAGCATGTTCTATTCAAATTCACTCTTTTATTGACTCAGCAAGTATTTTCTGAGCACTTATTACAAGCTATGAGAAATCTGTATCATAATCTGTACCATTAGGGTGGTTGCAATTACCTTAGATCATGCCTACATACATAAAATGTTCAAACAACTCACTGTAACTGAGCACGTGCCAAGTGATGAAGAGAAAAGTGATGAATGTCAATAATAACTAAGGCAGGAGGAATCAGTATGGGGGAGAATGACTGAACAAAAAGCTTTAAGGATGAAGGTGAACAAACTGGCGCATGAGATGAAGACAGGCTGCGATGTGGGAATAAGGTGTTTGCAGGGAAGGAAGAAGACTGCTATGTCTGGCTCTTCCACTGGATTGTATGTTCCATGAGGACAGGTCAGTATTTTGCTCTGAAATGTACCACCAGCAACTAGTACAGTGCCTAGAACGCTGTGAGAAATGAATGAGCTGGTGTGCCTGAAATGAAGAGTTGATTAAGAAGACGGGTTGTAGAAGAGACCACGGAGGACCCTGACTATTAATCAGTCTGGACTTGACCTTCTAGTTGAATCTTTGCAAGGCAAGTAGGGTTACTGATGTATTCACCTGGCAGTGATTGTTTCAAATTTAAGGGAGAAGAGTTGGGAGGCAGAAGTATATGATAGGGTATTCTACTAAATTAGATATGAAGTAGAGAAGTCCTAGACTCAAGAAGTGGCAGCAAAATGGAAGTAGCGGGTAGATATCAACAGGTCATGGTGAAGGACTGAACCACAAACCCAAGGAGAGAGAGGAATCCCTGTGCTTAGGTTGACAGGAGACATTTTTTCTTGTTCATGAATATTTCTTCTCTCTCCTAGAAGTTATCCATTTTTAAGCTTCAATTATTATCACCTTTGTATGATGAAAATAGTCCAGGCCAGTATTAACATCAACTCTGGTGTCGTAGAACTCTTACCATCCTCTTCCCCTCATCTCAACTTGCCCTCTAATAAAATATCTTGTCCCACGCTAGTTATTTTTGGAGAATACCTGTTTCTTCTTAAAGATCATCTTCTGAAAGGGCAACCAGTAAGGGGAGCGAAGGAGATTACTGAAAATGCAGAGTTATAATGTTTGCTGAGGAGAGTGCATTAGGGAGTTGATAGGAGATGACTGTAAGATTTCTGAATTCTATCTTATAATCTGTAGTATAAATTATGAGTGCTGCACGGTTCCTTCTTTTCTAGATTTTAGTAACCTGTAGAGAAAAGGATAAATCCAACAATGAAGGTAATGAGTGGGAAAACTGGGTGTAAAATAAAACCAATGAGATGATAATTTCAACACGGATGAAGGTGACCCTTGAACAGCCGTTCAAGAAGTCCAAGCAGGGAGAGGCTAGCCAGCCCAAGGAACAGTCCAGCTAGTTCAGCGAGCCTGAGATCATGTGCCAAGCCACATCGCATGCAGGACTGAAAATTAAGATAGGAAGAAAAAAATGCTCTGTGTATATGGGAAAACAACACAAATTACAGATAAATTATGATGTTTTGCATATAGAAACAGTAAAACTAACCTATATATAATTTAGGTTCCAAAACACCACAATTTTCTAAGGTTTAAGTGTTAAGAATAGAACAAAAAGACACAAGTTAACAGAATAATTAAAACTGATACCTGAAGAATCTGGTCTCCAGCAAGAAGTCTCCCGTCTCTGGCAATGACCCCATCCCGATAGACCTCCTGGATGACAATGTTAATCAGTGGTGTTTCGTTGCCACCCACAATGCTGATTCCTAACTGAATGTAAGGATTGGACCGATGAATTTCAATCGTAGTGATTTCTCCTTCTGGTAAACTAAGTGGCTGTTGTGTGGCTGCCAAGTTAAAAATGAGACAGACAAAAACAGATGTTTAAAAAAAAAAAAAAAAACCCAACAATTTATATCCTGATTATCTTCAGGTAAATATGTCACATTAATACATGATTAACAGCTAAGGAGTATCATGGGATAAGAAACAAAATGACAAAATATCTGTTGTTAAGATTATCTAAAAATTTTCTCTACTAAAAGTGATCGGTAAATAATAAATAGCTACTATATATCAGATCACTAGGGACAACACAGTGATTTGATTAAGAAATATGAAAAGAAAGTCATCCAGTCCTCACTGATGAGTGAAAGTTTGGACCACGAAACAACTGTACATAATGCAAGGCAGTACAAAGGAAACACTAGCTCTGTGGCGTAGAAACAGCACAGGTGTTGAGAGAGTAGCCACATCAAGCGCCTAAGAAGTGGTGGGTCTTGAACGGATACGTAGGAAATGAAGAAGGCGCATAGTTGCAGCAGGAAAAATTCAAATTTTTAGTAGAGCTTGGAAAAAGAAAATCATTTTTAAAAGGAAATATCAAGGGCCCACTACCATGATATGCCCAAGACCCATGACTACAGGCCTTCTGTTAATTTCCTAGTGGGTTATAGAGCAGTGGCTGGTACCAGAGGTGTATAATGGTGAGAAGCATGGTCTTGGAGTCAAATACAAACCCAGTCATTTACTGGTTGTATAAACTTGACCAATTCATCTCTCAAGCCTCAGTTTTCTTGTTAAAAAAAAAAAAAGACAAAACCCAAACTTAAAATGTTACAAGCATCTAAATAGCTAATACATATAAAATGTTTAGCACAGCACCTGACACAGAAAAGCATCTGTGTTGTTCTTGATGCTGACTTATGACAAGCAGCAAACAAGTTTCTGAACACAGACACACAGACGGTAATAACCATGTGAATGACTAGGGAGTTCACAGACTGCAACAGAAAAGGGATGGGTTAGAATCATCTGCCTCTGGGGTAAGATTTGTGATTTGTTTCTAAAATGCAAACTGTTAGAATCGTACAATGAAAAGGGTGAATGACGTATATAAATTATATCTCAATAAAGTTTCTTTTTTTTTCTTCCTGTTTGTTTTATTTTTATTTTTAAAATTTTTCTTGAAAGAAGAAAAAAGTACACGTTGGGCAAGCAGTGGGAAGAGAGGAAACAGAGATGAAATACACAAGGAGTTGCCGCACACGTACTGTCAGCTCCGGCGCTCTCCTCAAAGGCAGGGTTGTCGAGGCCAGGCTCCTCACTCCACGCGGGAAGAGACGCTGACGTCAAGTGCCGCTCCACAGGCCCTGCGCCTGTCCCCACACAGTCTGTTTCTGGAGATGAGGTACCTGCAGGATCTAGTAGAGTGGGCCCATTTTCATTCTCAATCTCTGCCTGAGTTCTACTAGTTTTCCTTTTCTCCAGGGCAACTCTCCGATAAGAAGCTCCAGGACATCTAGAAAAAGAATTTCAGATGGTTTCCAGATGATTTTGAAAACAAACAAACAAACAAACAAACAAAATAGGGAGGGAGACTAATAGCTCGTACCACAACAAAACAGTGGCCACAGCTTCTACACAAACAGAACCAGAGGCTCGAAGTACCTACAGGCAGTACATAGTTCTGATCCTAATCTCCACTCACACTAAGTTCTTACTGCTCCATAGAGCAGATAATCAAGAACAGAAGGTATTAGCGTGAACAATGGTTTGGTATGTATCTCAAAGAATACGTCAGTAAAAAATTGTATGCAGGTATATACTTGTCACCAAAAAACACCCTCATAGTCATCTCGGTACTGCAAGAATTATTCTGCAATTCTGATTATATAAGCCCTTTACAGGTTAAATGGTTTAACCACAGCAGTGAAATCAGCAGTCTTCTCCCACAAGTGGCTGCATCCTGACTTAGACCTTGATTGTGCCACCATGCTTCTACACTCTTCACAGACACAAGACACGCTCATTAATTAGTGGGTAGTGAGACATCTGAAGCTTTACAACTTACAGGAAGGCACAGGAAAGACCCATATAATTTATTTTATGATAGACATGGAAAGAAAAATATGTCTCCTAGTTTGTGAAATTAGAATTTCAATAGAATTATTGATATGCTACATAAACTGAAGAATATATTCCAAGTACTTGGGAAACTTACATAAACACCCAGAAATCACAACTATTAACCTCTTTGTTTCTGCTTATTTAAGCAAACAAAAGGAGCAGATGGACGCTTAATTTTTAAACTTACAATCAAGGAAATATTTAAATAAAGGCTCTATATAACAAATATTAAAAATGATGTCAAGGGGCCAGTGTCTTTCCATTGGACACCTTGATTGGACAGTGCCTAATACCGCCTAGTTTGAAGGAGGGGAGGAGGACAAGAAGATTAGTGAAGGAAAGTTGGACACATGTAGAGTCGAGGCCTACCACGACTACAGATGCCACCTGCTTTGGCTGTAAATAGCTGCAGTAACGCTTGGTAGGATGGGTGATCACAGACCTTACGCAGAGGGTTGCAGACCTTCACTCAACAACATTTTTAAAAATCCAAAATTTCTAACACAATAAAGTATAGAATTAAATTCAGTTAAAACTAAAAGCTATTGCTTAACTATAAAAGTAATACATTTTCACTTCTGAACTAAAGATTTCTTTTAAATCCCAGATTTCAAGTTATTGAAAGGGATTCACTATGAAATGTCTTTATTCACCTTTCTCTCATTTCTTGTTTGTTCTATGCCTTGTTAAGAAGGGGGACAAATGGTTTGCTCCTTGTGTTGCTGTATAGCACTCCAGGGAATGCTCTTGCAAGGGCCTGACAAGTATTTTTGAAAATTAGATTATGAAAAAAATTACTTTTGTCAAGTAAGCAAGCAGGTTTAATTCGAAATCTATTTTTAAAATATTTTATTCAAAGAAAAGTTGAGGCAAAAGTTGGACCATAAAAATAATATGGCTGAAAAGACAGATAAAGATTTAATTTACAAAATCACATCATCCACAGATATCTACACAAGACTAGCTTGTCTTCAATGGAAAAAATGAACCAGGAACAGGAACTGAAGAGGAAATACAAACAGATTATGTAGACCTGGGAATCAGTCTAGGTAACAACTCTATACCTTCGCGAACGAAATAATTATAAGGCCTATCTTATAGTTATTAAACACAAAAATAACTTTTAAAAGGAAAAGCTAAAGTTGTTAGAGAAAGTAACAGGTATACTTACATTCCCAGTGAGACAGCAAACTGCTAACAGGAACTAAAGAAAAATATTAAAAATGATATCATGTAAAAATACGGAAAAATTGTGTCACTCAGCATTAGAAGAGGAAGGCTATAGATAGCACCTTTGGGAAAACCCATATTTAAATGAGATGGACCGGCTGAGTAGATAAGATTGAACAACTAGAGAGAAGGAGATTATGAGACAAAGAGTGGAAACTTAACCAGGGAGATAAGTGTGTCAACAATAACAAAAAGTGACCAATAGTGCAAATGGCCACAGAAATGGCAAATAAAATAAGGACCAAAAAGTGTTGGTTGACTTGGCAATTAGAAGATAACCTTGGAAAGAACACTTTCACTGATAAGGGCAAAAGCCCAGATTATACGACATACATTTCTTTTAACATAATATATGCATTCTACAAAAAACTGCAACAGGGCTTAAAGGAAAAAAAGAGTTGGGATAGACACTCCAAACCTATGTATCGGGGAATGGGAAATGGCTGCTAATGGGTATTGGGTTTCTTTTAGGCATGCTGAAAATGTTCTAAAAATTGGATTGTGATGATGGTCACATAATTCTGTGAATACACTAAATAGCACTGAATTGCACACTTTAGATAAAATGAATTTATTTAAAGTGGGCAATTTATAATGAATTTATAAAATAGGTGAATTTTATGATATGTGAAATACATCTCAACACAGCTACATTAAAAAAAAAACTCTTAGGGAATGAGTAGATCAGAGCAGGCTTGGACAGAAAAAAGCTCATGACTACAGACAACTCAGAGCCATCATCCCTCAAGCTGCAAGTACTTGGAACTAAAAGAGAAACGAAAACCTCAACATTTGTGGCGTGCCTAATTTGTGCCAATCACTTATGTAACAACCTTTATATACATTGTTTCATTAAATCCTCACAATTACTCTGTTATCCTCATTTAACAAATGGGAAACTTGAGACTTAACCAACTAAGCCAACCTCACACAGCTATTAAACTGCAGAGCCATAATCCAAACTCAGATCTGATTTCAAAGGCTTCTAGCTTCTGTTCTTTCCAGTGTATCATGCTAAATTCATTCATATGGTATTCTTTTTCTAGGCCTTGGGAAAATATAAATTGAATTTCTTCCAAAAACTTGTACCTAGAAACACAATCACAGAACGTTGGGGCTAGAAGGGTCTTAGTGATCACCAAAAAACAGAAATCACAAAAACAAAAACCTATCCATCTTTGGAAATGGAGCATTTAAGAACACAAACTGAAATTGCATTGGGGGAGGTGACTTGGTTTATTCAGGCAGGTGACTCAGTGTAGCAGGAGACTAGTACAGAGGATATCAAAAATAAATAAAAACAACAGAACAGCATGCGACATCTAATTAGACTGAGGTGGGCACATGCTGAGAGCATACAGAGGGAAGCGGGGCTCTGAGACACTGGGCTGCTGAGGCAGTGCGACCTGCCATGGGCTGAGGGCTGCACCTCCTGAGAGAGGGATCTGGACATGTAGGTGTGGTTTTTAATTTTCTTAAAATAAAATCAAAATGCTCTTGCAGCAGCCAAGGCCCAAATAGGGATTCTTCCTTTCCTGCTGAAGGTTATTCTTCTATTCCCACTATTCTGGCTCTCCTCATAAAGGAAAAATTACATATGGACTAATTTGATGTATGCTACAGTGACATCATTCCCTGATAACAACTGCATATGAGCTAGTTCACACTAGGAAACACATGGTGTAACAACACACTCTATTATTGTCAGTAGTATTAGCATTAGTAGTGGCGGGGGTGGTGGTGCAGCAGGAACAAAATAAAACAATGCATACTAACCACTGTACAATGCCAGGTATTTAATGACGCTGAAAGAATGTGAGCACCTCAGAATCAAGAAAAAATGATAAAAATAGCTAGGGAATAAACAAAAATTCAAGTCATGTCAGTGAAAATGGTGAATTAAGAATAAGAATATCTGAAAAGTCTCTCCTCCATAAAAGCAGTAAGAACACTGGAAGAAATTGTCAGAAGCAACCATTTCTGAACTCTGGAAATTAGCCAAAGAATTATAGCAGTCAGGAGAACATTTGTTCAAGAAAAATGGCTGACTCTCAGTAAAAAAAGAGAGCTTTGTGGCATTTGAGTTTACCCTACTCCCATCCTCACCTCCCCAGAATATTGGAAAAGCAACAGCCCACATCACAGTGGAAATCAGGAGGCTGGCTGACACTGGAAGAGCCTTCAAAGACTGGAGAGCCTTCAAAGCCCCATTCCCAGATATCTGTTATTAACGGACCTGTCTATGCTTCCCCTATTGTGTACTTGTCTTTTTTCTTCTATTTTTTTTTTCCCCCTATACTTGCTTCCTGCATGACTGTGTGTCTGTCTTGACTTGACTTGACTCAGAGCTCACCCAGGGCAAACTTCCTTTTCACTGGGGGCATTTGTTTAGCATTTGTTTAAAAAAAAAAAAAAAATCAGAGGTAATTGCTGAAGATTGTGCTTGCCTGAAGACAAATAAAAGGCTAACCAGAATGTTTAAAAGGAAGAGTCAGGGAATGAAACATCCACAGAGGTTCAGCTATGTTCAGGACTGTGTGTGTAGGCTAAGGTGGAGCTGTCAGTGGCCTGAGTGTTGAGGGTGTTGCGTGTCCCACCATGCACACAGAACCCCTATGAAAGATGGGGAGATTTTTTTTTTTTTAATCTCAGGCATTTAAAGAATTATTGGTCCAATCATTAGCCGTCCAGTACACAAAATGGGCAGCGATTTTACAGAATTAGTTCATAAGAGTCACGTAGCAAACAAACAAACAACAACAACAACAACAAGTTCTTAGGAAGAAGAAGAATCTAGTTATCTGAGTTGCCACATTATATTATTTAAAATGTTCACTGTTCAATACAAAATTAAGAAACACGCAAAGAAACAAGTACAGCCCATTCACAGGAAAAAAAAAAAAAAAGCAGCCAACAGAAACTGTCCCTAAGGAAGCCCAGGCATTAGCTTTATCAGACTGTAACTTACATCAGCTGTTTTAGATATGTTCAAAGAAGTAAAGGAAACCATACCTAAAGAACTAAAGAAAAATATGAGAATGATGCCTTATCAAAAAGAAAATATCAATAAAGAAACATTAAGTCATAATAAAGAACCAAATAGAAATTCTGGAGTTAAAAAGATTAATGAAAAAGAATGCATGGCTGGGTGCTTTAATCCCAGCACTTTGGGAGGCCAAGGCGGGTGGATCACTTGGGGTCAGGAGTTCAAGACCAGTCTGACTAATGTGATGAAACCCTATCTCTACTAAAAATACAAAATTAGCCAGGTGTGGTGGCACACGCCTGTAATCTCAGCTACTTGGGAGGCTGAGGTAGGATAATCGCTTGAACACGGGAGGCAGAAGTGGCAGTGAGCTGAGATTGCACCATTGCAATCCGGCCTGTGTGACAAGAGCAAAATTCTGTCAAAAAAAACAAAACAAAAAAAAAAAAGGCCGGGCGCGGTGGCTCAAGCCTGTAATCCCAGCACTTTGGGAGGCCGAGACTGGTGGATCATGAGGTCAGGAGATCGAGACCATCCTGGCTAACACAGTGAAACCCCGTCTCTACTAAAAAATACAAAAAACTAGCTGGGCGAGGTGGCGGGCGCCTGTAGTCCCAGCTACACGGGAGGCTGAGGCAGGAGAATGGTGTAAACCCAGGAGGCGGAGCTTGCAGTGAGCTGAGATCTGGCCACTGCACTCCGGCCCAGGCGACAGAGCGAGACTCCATCTCAAAAAAAAAAAAAAAAAAAAAAAAAAACCAACCAAACCTCCCCCACCTCCCCAAAAAAAGAAAAAAGAATTCACTAGAAGTTCAACAGCAGAAATGAATCAGAAGAAAGAACTGGCAAACTTGCAGATAGGTTAATTGAGATTATCCAGTTTGAGGAACAGGAAAGAAGAAAAAAAAAAAAACAGAACCTCATGGTCTTGTGGGACACTATTAAGAGAATAAACATATACATAATGAGAGTTCCAAAAGGAGAGAGAGCGAAAGGAGCAGAAAGAATATTTGAAGAAATAACGGCCAAAATCTTCCCAAATTTGATGAAAAACATTTATCTACACATCCAAGAAGCTTAATAAACTCCAAGTAGGAAAACTAGAAGATATACACACTTTGACACCTCCTAATAAAACTGTTGAAAGTCAAAGATAAGGAATCTCGAAAACAGTAAGAGAGGAACAGCTCATCACAAGGAAAACATCCTCAATAGTATCTGCTGATTTCTCTTCAGAAACCATGGAGACTAGAAGGCAGTGGGATGACAGACTCAAAGTTCTGAGGGAAGGGGAGACAGAGAGGGAGAGGAAACTCTCAACCAAGAAGTCTCTATCCAGCAGACTTCAAAAATAAAAGACAAATTAAGACATTCCTAGGTAAAAACAAAATGTTTGTTGGGAGCATGCTTAACCTGCAAGAAACACTAAAAGAAGTCCATCAGCTGATGTGAAAGGACACTAAACAGTAACTCGAGTTCATGTGAAAAATGAAGAGCGTCAGTACAGTATTATTTTATTTGGTTTATAATTCTTTTACTCCTATCTGATTTAAAAGAAAAACATACAAAGCAATAATTCTGTGTTGATGGGCATATAATGTGTTAAGATATAACTTGTGTAACAATAATAGCACACAGGAGGGGAGAGAGTATGAAAGTTTTTGTATACTACTTGTGATGGTTAATTTTATGTGTCAACTGAGTGGGCCATGGGGTATCCAGATTAAACATTGTTTCTGGGTGTGTCTGTGAGGCTGTTTCTAGCTGAGAATAGCATGTGAATCAGTGGACTCGGAAAAGTGTAAGGTAGATTGCCCTCCCCAATGTGGTTGCATCATTCAATCCTTTGAGTGCCTGAAGAAAACAGAAGGTGGAGGAAGGAGAAATTCCTTCCTTATTTTCCTGCCTTCCTGCTTGAGTTGTGACATCTCATCTCCTGCCCTCAGACTGGGATCACTGGCTCTCCTGGTTCTAGACCTTCTGACTGAGAAGGTCTGAATCATGCTACTGACTTCCCTGGGTTGCCAGCTTGCAGACAGCAGAATGTGTAATTTTTCAGACTCCATAATCACGTCAGCCAATTTCTCATATATTGGTTCTGTTTCCTTAGAGATCCCTAATTCATTAGTGAAAATGAAGCTGGTATTCATTTGAACTAGACTGTTAACTGTAAGCCCCAGCATAACCACTAAGAAAATAATTTTAATTAAAAGAAATGATAGGGGAATTAAAATAGCATATTAAAAATATTTAACACAAATGGAAGAAATGGAGGAAAAAAGAAATAAGACATATAGAAACAAACAGCAAAATGGCAAGTGTAAAGTCTACCTTATCAGTAATTACATTAAATTACATGAATTAAGCATCCCAATAAAAAGTCAGTGACTAGCAGAATGGGCTATAAGAAACATAATCCAACTGTCTACAATAGACACACTTCAGATTCCAATACATAAATAAACCAAAAGACAGAAAAACGTAACAAGATACGACAATTATAAACAGAAACGTACCAAACAACGGCCCCAAAATACATAAGTAAAAAATGACAAAACAGAGAAACAGACAAATCAACAATAAAGCTTTTGATACTTGACTTTCAATACTAGTAGAACAACTAGACATGGAACCAGAAAATAGACACTTTAACACTATAAACCAGTTAGACCCAATAGAGATATGAAGCACTCCATCCATTAACAGCAGAATACACATTATTCCCAAGTACACACAGGACATTTTCCAAGACAGACCATGTGCTAGGCCATTTTTAAAAAGGCATCAAGGCTGGGCATGGTGGCTCACACCTGTAATCCTAGCTCTTTGGGAGGCCTAGGTGGAGGATCACGTGAGCTCAGGAGTTTGAGACAAGACTGGTGTAATATGGCAGGACCCCATCTCTACTAAAAATACAAAAAAAAAAAAAAAAAAAAAAAATTAGTTGGGTGTGGTGGAGTGTGCCTGTAGTCCCAGCTACTCAGGAGGCTGAGGCGCAAGAGTCACTTGAACCCAGGAAGTGTAGGTTGCAGTGAGCCAAGATTGCACGGCTTCACTCTAGCCTGGGTGACAGAGTGAGATGATGTCTCAAAACAAAACAAAAAAAGGGCCTCAATAAAATTTAAAGGATTGAACAATACACATTATGATTTCCCATTGCAATTAATTCAAAATGGATCAAAAACTGAATTATAAGAGAGAAAACTAGAAAACTCTTAGAAGAAAACATACAGGTAAATTTTTGTGACCTTGAATTGGGCAATGTTTTCTTAGCTATGACACCAAAAGCATAAGCAAACAACAATGAACTTCATAAAAATTAGTTATTTGTTCTTTAAAGGATGTAGGAAAGTGCAAAGACAACTGACAGAATGGGAGAAAATATATGTAAATCATATATCTGATAAAGGCCTAGTATCCAGAACACACAGAAAATTCTTACAACTTAGCAAAAAAGACAAATAATCCAATGTAAAAATGAACGAATGATGTTGAGCATGTCATGTGCTTATTGGCCATTTGAATATCTTTGCAGAAACATCTATTCAAATCCTTTGCCCATTTAAAATTGGATTTATCTTTTCATTTCTAAGAGTTCTTTATATATTCTGGATACCAGACCCTTACCATATACATGACTTGTAAATACATATTATCTGCTTTTTCACACTATACATGAAAAAACAATACCGATAAGAATGTGCTAAACACAAACTTCCCTCCAAGTTAAACTGTGAATTTAAAAGTGCAATCATGCCTCAGCCTACCCTGATCCCTTTTTTTTCTATTTTCCTAGACCACCATCTAAAGCAGGAGTGTCCAATCTTTTGGCTTCCCTGGAAGAATTGTCTTGGTCCACACATAAAATACATTAACACTAAAGATAGCTGATGAGCTTAAAAAAGAAAAAAATAAAAAATCCCAAAAGCCTTCCTGGGCTGCATGTGGCATGGGTTGAACAAACTTGAACTTAAGGTTTCATAATCATCTCATGAACAAGAAAAGGTCTCAGCAAGGAAAGAAGGTTCTTTAAAGGTTTTCTATTGTAAACTTTTTATAATGGCATTAAATTGTAATTTTTAAGAGGAAAAGAAAAGTAATTCTGAACCTTGCCATAAACTAGGGCACAAACACACAATTTAGAAACAACAACAACAATTAGCACTTACAATTACCAGAGCCTTAAATGTTAAATTGTTAAGGGTGGGTTGGAGATGAGTGGTAGAGGGTAGGAGGAATGCTATATAGCTGATGTTGCTTGGCAGAATTTCAAAGAAACGATTAAAATGTTACATATTTAGTACAACATGTGGAATATTTTTCAAAGGCTTTATTTCTGTTCAGATTTCACTCATATGTAATCAGTTAAAAATAGTAATTTTATTTAAAAATATTCATATTTCATAAATATTTTATCCGTAGGAGAAAAATGTTTGCTCTTCTTAAATCAAAACACATTTGTTAAGAACAGAATTTCATTCAAATAGGAAGGTGAACTTAAATGTGAAATTATCAAATTTATGCAAACTACTGCTAATGTTCTATTTCTACCAATAATTAAGAGATTCCTGTAAACCCTAAAAGCTCAAGAGCAAAGGCACATGACAGCCATGCAACTTTTATACAATGACTCATTGTTGCTGATGCTAAAATTCTACGAATTTCAATGAAACTTACAGACTTATGAATTTCTAACAAGTGAGATTTGTATACCGAGAAGCCACAAATAGTCATAGTAATCATATTCTGCGCCTCATAACATCATTCTTTTTGCCAGTTTATGTTGGTTTTAGAGTATGGCTGCAAATTTTTTTGACTTCCCATCACAAGGTGAAACCTACGTCCTCTTTCCTTAGATATGGGTGGGTTCACGACTGCTTCCAACAGAGAAGGGATCCCAGGCAACTTCAAGGCTAGATCATATGAGGCCATGCAGCCTACTAGACACTGAACCACTATGTAAGAATTTTAAATACCCTGAGGCTGCCATGCTGGAAGGGCTACCTGTAGCCTCTCCAGCTGACAAGTCTCACACACCGAGTCGTTCCCATCAAGGTGCCAGAAATGTGAATGAAGAAACCATCTTGGAAGTAGACTCTCCAGTTACAACTGTTGCAGTCCCTGGCTTTTGGCTCTTTCCCAGCTGTGGCACACACAGAGAGAGCAGAGACAAGCCATCCCTGTTGCATCCTGTCTGCATCCTGACTCACATAATCAACAAATGCTTGTTGTTTTATGTTAGTACGTCTGGGGTGGTTAGTTTCTCAGCAATGAATAACTGCAACATAGATCAACAATTTAATTGGACTAACATGAGATGACTGTCAACTTTGGGCAAATAAACTAAAAGACTAAAGACATGGTTCTGTTTCTAAAGAAATCTACAACCCAGCATTAGATTCTAACTTGCAGAGACTACCCAACACCTAGAAAAGCATCTGGCACACGGCTGATTATCAATATTTGCTGAATAAACAAATGAACTACATTATTTAGGGTTGCATGTTGTATAATATACATTTCTACCTTAATTTCAATATTCTTATTCAAGAGAATAGAGAAAGGTCAGGCTGTTCATCACTATCTGTTCAAATGGCATATAAAAATCATATTACATTTTATAATTTTTTTACATTTATATACTCAATAATCACTCTTAGCTGTCTGTATCAGGCAAACCACCACCTTTTCCAGTCATCCATCTTTTCATTGTATCTTTCATATTACAGGCCTAAGATACTTTGGAAATGATAAAATTGGTAACTTCGATATTAAAAGCACACCTGGAAAATGAAACCTTCAACTGGAATAACTGCTTAGCCTTTACCAACATGTAAATGAAAGGGCAGTCGGCAATTCCCAAGGTTTTTAACATTCGCGTTACAAATGGTTTGATAAGAAACACTAGCAATACTTCCATTGCAAATGAAATTCTTGAATGCATGTTAATTAAAGGAATATTCCTAAAAATCTGTGAAACTGTTATCTTTCAGCTCTCAAAGTCGTAAGTAACTGAACTGACACTTCATTCAGTTCCTCTAACATCTCATAACTGATGTTTATAAAAGTTAGAAAAGAAGCCTATACCCTGAAAAGAACAGTTCTACTGAAAGAAGCAGCCAGAAATATTCTTCAGCCGTAACTAGTCCTGACTCAGACTAGTATATTCAAAAGACCAGTATCAGTTTCCAGGAGGCCTCTGCCATCATGTTCAGATTCTATGCTTGCTGGTTACAGAAGATATAAAAAAATGTAACGCTACATTATTACACGCATTTTCTTTTTTTCTTTTTTTTTTTTTTTTTTGAGACGGAGTCTCGCTCTGTCTCCCGAGCTGGAGTGAGTGGCTGGATCTCAGCTCACTGCAAGCTCCGCCTCCCGGGTTCACGCCATTCTCCTGCCTCAGCCTCCCGAGTAGCTGGGACTACAGGCGCCCGCCACCTCGCCCGGCTAGTTTTTTGTATTTTTTAGTAGAGACGGGGTTTCACCATGTTCGCCAGGATGGTCTCGATCTGACCTCGTGATCCGCCCGTCTCGGCCTCCCAAAGTGCTGGGATTACAGGCTTGAGCCACCGCGCCCGGCCATTACACGCATTTTCAAAAGTCTGTCTATCCTACTCTATGTTACCTCCTAGTTCTAGACAGCAAATTTAGATTTAAGCACTCTATAAATCTAAATGTTTCTAACATTTTAATAACATCTCGGTTTTTTCCATTGTTTCTCATGTCTTAATTAAATATGATGTTTAGAAATAAATAACAATTTGTTGATACAGAATGAATGTATTTCATGTGCACATGAATGAAACCTTTTATTAGAATAGTAAACAAGAACGGTAAAGCTTGAGTCTAACTACAGCATTAGCTAACTCTAAATTTTTATGACTCAGTCTCCTTATTCATAAAATGAGGGGGATTAGATAATCTCCTTCAAGTCTATGATTTTATGTGTGAGTGTAATAGCAAGCCATTCTTTATCAGACTTACACTCTTACATCTAAGTCTAGTATGATGTAGTATGCATTGTTTTTCACAGTACTCGAGATTACTGCAGATTTATACTGTACACCTGGCTTAACTTGAAATTTAGAAATCAGTATTTATTTCTGCCATTTTATGTGATTCTACACAAATGACTTATACTGTAACTCTTCCTAAGTTAAAGATCAAATCATAATCACCAAAATCAAACCATAAAACTCACCAAACAGCTAAATAAATTACTTAACCTTTTAAAAAGCTTTTATTAGTACAGAAATCCCCACTAAATATTTAGTTTTCCAACTCCTAGTTCTTGTTCAGTCTAGTCCCTGAACCCAGAATCTTCACAAGATCTTAGCAAATAAAATTATGTATTTATTTCCATATTGCAACAAAATTATTTCTTAACCCTTCCCCACTTTTAAATAATAGATTCCAATTTACCAAACTATGCACAATGTTGCACTGAACATATTTACATACAATTTTTCCTTCTTTTAGATTATTTCCTTAGGATAATATGCTAGATAAAAGATATACAGTTATACAGTTTTTAAAAACGAACTGCCAAATTGCCTTATAAAAAGAATCTATCATAATATCCTGTCATCCATTTGAATATATTGGTTTCATATTACAGCAGCAAAAATATTAACAGGTATAAAATAGCACTTCCTCACTGTAGTTTTTGTATTCATGTTTTTGATAAATAATGTTAAATACTGTTCCATACAACTTATTTATTGTATCTCTTCTGTACTTGATTTGCCCATTTACTTACTAGTGCTTTGGTTTGTTTCGTTTTAAACAAGTTTTTATGTTCATTTCAACCATCTTTTTATACAATCTGGAGTTACTTCTTTCATATTTTTTGCTTACCTGTTTTTGAGATGTGCCTCCAGATCACAGCGTTGCATTACATCTTTGCACACTGAAGAAAATGGACATAAAACTAACAATTTGTCTAGGAGTTTATGAACTAGAATACTAGACTTCTTGCACAACTTAAAATGAAGTCTTTTCCGGTCCAATGGACAGAAATCTTTCTCTTGTAAAAAGTTTCTGAGGCACTTGTAGCAGAATGTATGTCCACAGGGTGTGTCTAGTGGCTGCAGCAGAGGCTGAAGGCAAATATGGCAGACTAGGTCATCATCCACTTCATTCTGGTAGTTGTATAAGTGGTTTTCTCTTGTCCAGTGCTGCTGGCCACATTCAAAACACAGGGGGTTTAGAGAAGAGGAGGAGGTCTGTTCCACAGACGACATCTCATCACTTGTTGTTTCCATTTTGAATCAATTCTGCATCCTCATGTGTTACTTCCACTTCAAGCTTGGTTTCCTTTAACAGACAGTGATGTATCTGACTAACGTCAAGGTGTGCTTTTCTAGATAAGCAAAACAAACACATTAAAAAAGGTAATTTATATCAATCAAGGTAGGTTAAAAGTATCAACATAATATTACTGGTTAGCTTTTTCTAGTAAAAAATTAAGGTTCAATCAGGTAATAAATGAGTCATAAGGTGGTCTTGAACTCCTGGACTCAAGCAATCAGCCCTCCCAAAGTGCTAGGATTACTGGTGTGAGCCACTGTGCCTGGACCCCACTGTCAAGTTCTTGATTAAAAAAACAACTTTTGATGAAAGGTAAAGACACCATATATTATATAGTGTGATATAAGAAACAATCCATTCATTTTACTGACTGAAATCCCCAAATATGTCACTGTTCAATGGTAGTTTTAAAGCCAATTAATAGTGCTAATAGTAATGCTGTTTGAGGTATATAATACATTTGCATGTCATCCTAGACATGCTTCTTTGCTTCTGATTGAGTTTATGCATTTACAGTACAATATCAAAGATTGTGTCTTTGAAATGTAGTTTCAAGGATAACACAGAATCAACGAACACAGGAACAGAAAACCAAACACCACCTTTTCTCACTCGTAAGTGGGAGCTGAACAACGAGAACACATGGACACAGGGAGGGGAACATCACACACTGGGGCCTGTCAGGGGATGGAGGGCTAGGGGAGGGATAGCATTAGAAGTAATACCTAATGTAGATGACGGGTTGATGGGTGCAGCAAACCACCATGGCATGTGTCACACCTATGTAACAAACCTGCACGTTCTGCACATGTATCCTAGAACTTAAGAGTATAATAATAATAAATGACCTTTGCTCAGCACTATGGGAAAAAATGAATTTCAAAATATGTATGATTTGAATACTCTCTCCCTATGTAACAGATTATAGAAAGATACATCTGCATAGCATATATAAATAACAGTGCAAATGTTGAAAAGTACAATACTATTTTATTCCACTAAAAGAAAAAAACCTGCCAAAATTCAATTAAAGAAAAAAGATATGTTATACATTTCAATTTCACCTCATAGTATTCTGTACTTCGATCTGGACTCGCTTACTCAAGCAGCTGTGTGTGTGTGTGTGTGTGTGTGTGTGTGTGTGTGTGTGTTGCGCGCGCACGCCCTCTCCACTATAACTCTTTTTTTTTAAGTTTGATCTGTTGCCCAGGCTGGAGTGCAGTGGCACCATCTTGGCTCACTGCGACCTCTGTCTCCCAGGTTCAAGCTATTCTCCTGCCTCAGCCTCCTGAGCAGCTGGGATTACAGGTGCCTGCCACCACACCTGGCTAATTTTTGTATTATTAGTAAAGATGGGGTTTCACCATATTGGCCAGGCAGGTCTCAAACTCCTTACCTCAGGGGATCCACCCGAGTTGGCCTCCCAAAGTGCTGGGATGACAGGTGTAAGCCACCGCACCCGGCCCTCCAATATAACTCTTACAACAGCCTCCTCCAGGGCAGTGCGAGCCTAGCCAGGAATGCTCCCCTCATCTAATGGTTTCCATCTTCCTGCTGCTGAAGGATCAGGGATTAAATATTCAACTCCAAAGGCAGCAGCTCTGTATTTCTTCTTCTGTAAATATTTACATAAGAAGAGCCTCTAGAATGTACCAAACATTGAACATCGAGAGAGAAGAGGTAGGGAGAGGACACTTAAAACCCATTATTAAAATTCAATTTAGTAAGTACTCTAAGAAAGTTATGTACAGGGTGTTATGTGAATATGGAGAGACATGAAAAGAATTGGCATCTAACTCTGGCTTCGTGGCCGGAAATAATTTCAAAAGGGAAAAAAACCATGGGACTGCTGAGTTGTGACAGGAAGTATCAGCCAGAGAGAAAAAATGGACAAGGGCATCTTGGGTGAAAAAAAGCATCAGCTAAGTTGCAGGGGCTTGAGGGTACACAGCACATTCAGGGAATATGAAGCAGGTAAAACTGTGTGGCAAAGAAAGCATACTTAGGGGAGGGGAATTCTAGAACTTAGCGTGCCTGCCACAAGAACCTTAAGAGTAGGATACCATGTCGAGGCCACTAGCATTTCTATTTCAATAACAAAATTCTCCAATCACATATATGTATTTCCTTATTTATTTAAAGTATTCATTGGAAAAACAACGTTAAAGTAGGCCAGGTGCAGAGGCTCACAGCTGTAATGCTAGCACTTTGGGAGGTTTAGGTGGGAGGACTGCCTGAGTCAGGAGTTCGAGACTAGCCTGGGCAATATGTAGGGCCCTGTCTCTACAGAAAAAAAAAAAAAAAAATAGTTAGGCATGGTGGCATGTGCCTGCAGTCCCAGCTACTTAGGAGGCTGAGGTGGGAAGATCCCTTGAGCCCAGGAGTTTAAGACCAGCCTGGCAACATGGTGAGACCCTGTCTCTACAAAAAGTAAGAAAATTAGCCAGGCATGGTGGCGCATGCCTGTAGTCTCAGTCACTCGGGAGGCTGAGGCAGGAGGATTGCTTGAGCCCAGGACTTTGAGGCTGCAGTGAGCCAAGATTGCACCACTGCACTCCAGTCTGGGCAACATAGTGAGATCCTGTCTCTAAATAAACAAAAATTTTAAAAGAAAAACAACATTAATGTTTTAACAGATTTAACAACTGCCATAAATTAGGAGGTGGTGGCATACGATTCAGGCGGGACAGGTGGCCTCGGATAAATTGTGTTTTTAAGAACTAATAAAATAATACTAGCAAGGGTGGGCACAGTGGCTCACGCCTGTAATCTCAGCACTTTAGGAGGCGGAGGCGGGTAGATCACTTGAGGTCAGGAGTTCCGGACCAGCCTGGCCAACATGGTGAAACCCCATTGCTACTAAAAATATAAAAATCAGCTGGCCGTGGTGGTGGGTGGCTGTAGTCCCAACTACTTAGGAGGCTGACGCAGGAGAATTGCTTGAGCCTAGGAGGTGGCGGAGGTTGTAGTGAACAGAGATCATGCCACTGCACTCCAGTCTTGTAACAGAGCGAGACTTGGTCTCAGGAAAAAAAAAAAAAAAAAAAAAAAAAAAAAAAGGGCCGGGCGTGGTGGCTCACGCCTGTAATCCCAGCACTTTGGGAGGCCAAGGCGGGTGGATCATGAGGTCAAGAGATCGAGACCATTCTGGCTAACACAGTGAAACCCTGTCTCTACTAAAAATACAAAAAGTATCAGCCGGGCATGGTGGCAGGCGCCTGTAGTCCCAGCTACTTGGGAGGCTGAGCAGGAGAATGGCGTGAACCCGGGAGGCGGAGCTTGCAGTGAGCCGAGATTGCACCACTGGACTCCAGCCTGGGCGACAGAACGAGACTCCGTCAAAAAAATAAAATAAAATAAAATAAAATAAAAATAAAAAAATAAAAATAAAAGTAATACTAGCAGCCTGTAAACTCCTATCAATACCAACATCAATAAACCAAATATTTCTCGCATTTTTATAATTCATGCTCTTCTCCCTTTGAGCATCATACCTTTTAATATGCCAGTGCTAAGTGCATGAGATTAAGGAGAGAAACATCACGTATCTCAGCCAGACAGTCAGGTTCAAGCTAGGTATTTTAATACGGAATTTCTGCAGATTCTTGTTTCCTACCCAATTAACAGGAACTACCAATTAGCAAGAATATTCACTTATTTTTTACTCCTCTTTGTGATAGTGTTTATTCTAATTTTTCTTTTCCTCAAGAAAAATACAATTCTAGCCTCCCACATGATGACTAAGAAAGTATTTAAGACGATTATATTTTAGCTACTTTCTAAATCTCTTCAGTTCTTTATTTTCATTTTATCAAAACACTTTTCATGAGGAAAATTAACATGCTCCCATTTAGTAACAGTGGTCTATCTCAAAGAATCATATATACAACTTATTCTTTATGTTGACTTACATATGTATATAAGTATATATAAGTATATATGTGTATATATAAGTATACATGCATACATGTATATAAGCACATATATGTATATACGTATATATAAGCACATATGTATATATAAGCACATATATGTATATGCATGTATATATAAGCATATATATGTATATACGTGTAAGTATATATACACATATATGTATATGTAAGCACATATGTATATATGCATATGTAAGTATACACACACATATGTAAGTATATACACACGTATATAAAAATATATACATACACATATATGTAAACACATATATGTATTTATGTGTATGTAAGTATATACATACATGTATGTATATAAACACATGTATCTATATATAAGTATATAAACTTACATATATTATGTAAGTATATATATATATATAAGTATATACTTATATGTAATTATATATATAAGGCAATACATATATAAAACATCTATAAGTTCAGATATATATACACGTGTATATATATACACATATATACTGCTGTATCTGGCAAATCATAGGTGCAATGTGTTATCTATTATTAAAAATAGAGAATCAAATGTTCAGACAGATTTTATTATTTGTGCAAAGTCATATAGCATATAGTTACTTAGCAAGAAAGAAGGAAGATAAACCCAGTTCCTTCTGGCTTAAAAAAAACACAATAGGAAAGATATTCCATGAAAGCTTTAGAGTATGAGTTTTGTAAGGAGAAAGGCATCCTGACCTCACTTCTCTAAGTCCCAGTTCCACCCCTCTTCTCCCAGCTCAGGCAGATCTTTCTCTTTCTGCTCTGTGTGCAAGTTGGCTGTACTGCCTTACACTACTCTCACACTGGGGTCCCTCACTGAACTATCAGCTCTAAGAGTGAGCCTCCCACAGGGGAGGAGCTCAATAAATGTTGAACGACCAACTGGGTGACAATAATGCTTTCTCTTAGCAAGTTTAGGTAACAAAACTACATCTATGTATACAGGAGGATATGCCCATGTTCATATATGCTTGAGTTCAGATATTATATATCTGTGAACAGTGTGAAATACTAAAGTACAAGTTAAATGTCTCAAACATTTCCTAAAATATAAAGTGTAGCATAATGTGCATCTTTTCTAACTGTATAATCTGTTTAACAGTATTGCTGGAATAGTAAAGAGAAGGAAGCTGTTAGCTTGGGTGGGATTATTACAACACATTTAAAATAATATCTTGAAAAACAGCCAGTGCAATAGGAAGAGAGTTTACTACCTAATTCCAGTTAAGATTGACATGCTTGATCTTCCTGGTTTAAGGGATAAGAATATCCACAAAGACTCGCAGAAAGAACTATGGTTTTCCACCATCAGTTTGCATACTCCAAAACTATGTATTATTCAGTTCATTTCTCTTGATGTTACTCCTGACTCAGATTTAAAGGGTCTTCACTGGCCCTAACCTAAGAGATCCAGCCCAGGGAAAAACATGATGAGCTAAGAGTTACCACCAAAGGTTAGACAGGAAACAGATGTGGTTCCCTTAACTCATCGGTACCAGGGGTCTAAGAATACCCTCCCTCTCAAGCCCTCCTGGCCCATTTTCCTCATTCCTCAGCTTCAGCTCAAATTCTGCCTCCTGCTGCTCTTGAGTGCTCCCCCTTCCCTTCTGTTCCTGTTGCCCTTTACACATATTTCCCTTCAGCAATTCCTACAGTGCATGTTTGCTCATCTGCCTCCCCTCCTCTTTGAGGGTAAAAATCGTCTTTTTAATCTTTTGTATTCCCAATTCTTAGGACATACTAGGCATTTAAAAAAGATTGTTCTCAGGATCATACATGATCTTGAAATGCAAAAGAGTCCTGATATGTATAACTATATTGATATATGAGGAAATAATGTGCATTTGTGGCACTTCAAAGGAATCAACATATGAACCCAGCCCATTAATTTACAAATGCACAAAGAATAAGGTAATACTCCCTTTAATCTTCAAAGGGGTAAGGGAAAAAAGTTTCCTTACTTGGTATCGACACAAGAAAATTCTCTCATTGTATATGTCACATATCAGCTTTGATAGCTGCTTTTGTATAAAGCAGTGCTGTCAAACTTGTTTGACTTCAGAATCCTTTTATCCACTCTGGACAAGTTTGGCAGTTTCCTTAAAAAACTACACAACTACCATATAATCCAGCAACTGTACCTTTAAACATTTATCCCAGAGAGGTGAAAACTTACTTTCACACAAAAACTTGTGAACGAATGTTTCTAGCAATTTTAATTTGTAATAGCCAGAAACTACAAAACGACTCAGATGTACCTCCACTGATGAATGGGTAAACAAACTGTGGCACATCTATACCATAGAATTTTACTCAGCAAGAAAAAGGAATGAACTATTAATACAAACAACAACCTCTGTGAATCTCCAGAAAATTATGAGCGAGAAAAGCCAGTGCTAAAAAGCTGCATACTGTATTGTTCCATGTACACAACATTCTTGAAATGACAAAATTATAGAAATGGATGAGTGGTTGCCAAAGATCAAGAAGGGTTTGGGCAAATAATAGGGCAACACAAGGAGCTATGTGACAATGGAAATTGTATCAATGCCAATATCCTGGTTGTGATACTGTACTATAGTTCTGCAAAATGCTACTATTGGGGGAAACTGGATAAAGGGTACATGGGATCTCTCTGTATTATTTCTTCTTACAACTGTAAGTGAATCTACAATTATCTCAAAATAAAAAGTTTAATTAAAAAATTACTGAAGTTCCCAAATAGCTTTTATCAGTCTGTATTTATTACATTAGTAATAAAAATTCAAATATCCATGTTAATAAAAAAACCCAGTAGGTTAACATTTTTATGGAAAACAACTTTTTTCAAAATAAAAAACATAGTGAGAAGAAATATATTATTTTACATTTTTGTAAATCTGGAGTCTCATATATGTTTCTGTTTTTAATCTGTCATGAACTCACATGTGAGGTCTGGAAAATTCTACTAGACATTTGTGCAAAAAAGAGTGAGAAAGGCATTGTGAAAATAGTTTTGACCTTGTGGATTCAATGAATGAAACGGAGGTAAATGACTGATACAGAGCATCGAAGAGTTCTAAAACCCTTCTTTCACAAGAAGTGCCGGTCAATAACCAAGAATCTTTTTGGAAAAGCAAAAACTGAAAATGCAAAAATGCTTGATTGAGCCTTGCTATAGGAGTCTGTCTTTCCTGGAATAAAGTTATTTCCCCAGAGCCTTTTCCTACTGGAAGAAGTGTATCTGGATATTTAGCTGCATAGAAATATTTACCATATCATATGGGAGCTTCACATAAATTTTATTCTATAAACTACTGGCTATAACTATAATCTATTGGCTTTGCTTAAACAGTAATTAATCACATACACACACAGAGGGAGTTTGAATTTAGCTCTAAAACATGATTCTGTATCTGTTTATATATAACAAAACACTTACTGGTATATTTACCTTTTAGTCTCAGTATTTGCTCATTTTTTTTTTTGATAAGTTTAATCTTTTAAATACTCTACATAAGGGAGGTCAAATTGTGGCTAATAGAAAATTTAAAATTTTAAATGCCCTTCACCTTTTGTTCTCCTAATTTTGAAATTCTCCTAAGCCACGATGAAAAAGGTTTTTTTAGTGCAAAAGGATGAAGGCAAAAACCAAACTGGGTTACCTGCCTAATTCCTACACTGAGACAGTTATACTAAAGTTATACTTTCAAAGTTACACTAAATCGTGTTACCTTAATTTGGAAACAGAATTACAGAAAATTATTTCAAAAAGGACATATATTAAATATCACACTAAACCTTTCCAATAACATCTAGATGAACCTCTGCTAATGAGAAAAGACCGCTGTGGAAAGAACTTTACTCCAAAAAGAAAGACTTCTCCAGCACCTCCAACACGTGGGCTTTTCTTCAACAGCAACACTCTTTACCAGCCAGCTGAGCTGGGGCAATTTCTATCTTTTTTTTTTTTTTTTTTTTTTTTTTTTTAAATGTGAGATGGAGTCTTAATCTGTGGCCCAGGCTGGAGTCCAGTGGTGCGATCTTGGCTCACTGCAAGCTCTGCCTCCCGGGTTCACGCCATTCTCCTGCCTCAGCTTCCTGAGTAGCTGGGACTACAGGCGCCCGCCACAACGCCCAGCTAATTTTTTCTGTATTTTTAGTAGAGACAAGGTTTCACCGTGTTAGCCAGGATGGTTTCCATCTCCTGACCTCGTGACCCGCCCTCCTCGGCCTCCCAAAGTGCTGAGATTATAGGTGTGAGCCACCGCGCCTGGCCGAGTTGAGATAATTTGTAATTATTCGATAATGCCCCAAATTCACAAGTGTCACATAATACATAAAAGTCGAAGGATGACAGGTATGAGAGGAGCCACAGTGTTCACTGGACAGACAAAAATCCCTGCCCTTGTGAAGTTAACATGTGGGTGGGATGGGGGAGAGGGTGAAGTGTGGAGGATAGACAATATACAAGAAGAAATGAAATGCAGTATTTTAGATGCTGAAAAGTTTTACAGAGCAAAAGAAAGCAAGGTAGGGAAGTCAAGGGACAGCTATTTTCAACAGCATGATCAAGAAGAACTCACTCAGAAGGTGGCATTTGAATTTAAAACCAAAAAGAAGTGTAACTAGGAAGCCATGCAGGTATCTGGTGTAAAAATGTTTGTTACAGGCAAATGAAACGATAGGTACAATGGCCCTGAGGCGAGAATGTCCCTGGTGTGTTCAATGAACAGTAAGGCTGCGAGCAGAGATAAAATGAAGAAAGCTCAGAGAAGACAAGACATCAGAATGGTAACTGGGCTTACTAAATCTTGTAGGGCCTTAAAAACTTTGGTTTTTACTCTGAGTCAGATTTTAACAGATCATTGGCTGCTATGCTGAAAATAATCTGAAGGGGTCAAAGGCAGGAGCAATTAAAAGCCTACTGAAATATTCTGAGCCACAGATGGTGGTAGATGATGAACATAGTCGAGATAGTGAGAAATTACTCAATTTTGGATATATTCTGAAGGTAGAACCAATACGGTTTGCTGATTAATAAAATGTGTTCATGGGCTGATGGAAGGGGGAGAAGTCAAGGGTGACACCAAGATTTTTTTATTATTATTATTATACTTTAAGTTCCAGGGTACATGTGTACAACGTGCAGGTTTGTTATATATGTATACTTGTGCCATGTTGGTGTGCTGCACCCATTAACTCATCATTTACATTATGTGTATCTCCTAATGCTACCCCTCCCCTGTCCCCCAACCCCACAACAGGCCCTGGTGTGTGATGTTCCCCTTCCTGTGTCCAAGTGTTCTCATTTTTCAATTCCCACTTATGAGTGAAAACATGAGGTGTTTGGTTTTCTGTTCTTGTGATAGTTTGCTGAGATTGCTGACACCAAGATTTTTGATCTGAGCAACTGAAAAGATGGGGTTAGCATAACTGAAATGCACAAGTTTGTAAGAGAGCAGGTTCAATGGGTATGCTTAAGTCGGAATATGTAAAATTTGGACTGCCTGTTAGATTTCTAAGAGACACTGAATAGACAGTTGCACATACAAGTCCAGTACAAAGACGAGGACTGGGAAGATGATATAAATTAGGAGACGCTGGTGTAAAGAGGGTATGAAAAGTCATCAGATTGAAGAAGATCCCTAAAAGAGTGTGGATGAGTGTAAGCAGCAAAGAGAAGGGCTGATTCAGGACTCTGCCTTGGCACCTTTCTGGGGGATGAAGAGGACCAGGCAGAGAGGAGTGGTCATTGTGATTGGAAGAAAATTAGGAGAGTATTGTATGGAGAAAGAGATACAGTGTTCCAAGGAGGAAGAAATAATCAACTGTGTCAAATCCCGTAAGCAAGTAAAATAAGATTAGGACTCAGAATTAAGCACTGGATTTAGAAGCATGAATTCACTGGTGACCTTACTAGTTTTGGTGGAGACACTGGAATGAGTTCAAGTGAGAATTGGAAGGGAGGAGTTAAGAGTATAGACAATTCTTTTGAGAAAATATGCTATATGAAAAGGGGAAATCTTGTATTTTGGTAGGAAGTGAGACAATCAGAGGTGACAGCATTCCACCCCATTAACAAAACATTTTTCACCCCCATGTTTACAGGTTTATGATTTGCATCTATCTACATCCTTAATTCCTTTCTTCTTTTGTCATCTCTCTCCCTCTCCTTTCCAAAAGCTAGTTTCTCCTCCACCTGGGCTCATCCCTTTGGAAGCCTTTGTCATTTATCTCATCTTCCTTCAATCTCTAACTTTCTCCCCATCGTGTACAAAAACATTCATGTCTTATCAACTTTAAAAATAAAAACACACCATTCTTCTACAATGGTTACCCTTTCCCTGACCTCTATTTCACTTCCAATAGTTTTGAAAAATATCATGCTGCAGTTGTCAACTCCTTACCTAAAAGGGCTTCTACCTCCATCAGCCACTGAGACTGGTTTCACTGTGGTTATGAATGTCTAACTGCTAAACCTAATGGCTCATCTCAGACCCGCACACTACTTTATCTCTCTTCAGTATCACTGACATCTCTCTACTTGAAACTCTCTGCTGTCTGAAACTTTTTTTTTTTTGAGATGACGTTTCACTCTTGTTGCCCAGGCTGGAATGCAATGGTGCAATCTTGGCTCACCGTAACCTCCGCCTCCTGGGTTCAAACGATTCTCTTGTCTCAGCCTCCTGAGTAGCTGGGATTACAGGCGCCTGCCACCACGCCTGTTTTTTTTTTTTTTTTTTTTAAGTAGGAACAAGGTTTCGCCTTGTTGGTCAGGCTGGTTTCAAACTCCTGACCTCAAGTGATCTGCCCACCTCCACCTCCCAAAGTGCTGGGATTACACGCCCAGCCTGCTGGCTGAAATTATACCATTCTTGTTCTGGTTCTCATCCTATCTATCACTCTTTTGTAACAGCTGTCCAATTATTTCCTTTAGACAAACCCCAAAAAAGTCAAATTGTTGGGCCAAAGTGAAAAGAAGTCTTCTGATTTACATTACAAAACTGCCCTCCAAAATGGTGAACAAAATTTGAATTCCCACTAGCAATGTATAAATATGCTAACTTTTTCAAAATTGTTCGAAGCCTAATTTTCTTTTAATATTTATAAATTTTATAGTTGAAAATATTTCATTGTTATTTTAATTTGTATCTTTTTTAGTCCAGCTAAATTAAACATATGATTATTATCCTTAGTTATCTTGTGAAGTGTCTGTTTATAACCTTAGCCCCAGTTTTTTCTTATTGAATTGTACTGTTTTTATCAATTGATTTGAACTCAATATATTAAGACAGCAACCCTTTATCACATTATCACAATCACCTCTCCCAAGCCTCCTGTTTGCCTTTTAGTTGTCTACCAGCATAAAGACGCTGTCAGTTTTCATGTAATTGAATCTACCCATTTTCCCCTTTGAGAGTTCTTCCACCACTCTTATCCTCTTCTTCATAATGATGAGATAAAGATTTGCCGCTATTTTCTTCATTTGTATAGTTCATTCGTATAATAAAAAAAAATTTTATTATCACTTTATTCTGGTTAGTATGCAGTATGAGAATAGATCTAACTTTATTTTTCTCCCAGTTGTTAAAGTATATCTGCCTCACACTTGTGTTCAAAAACTGGGTCTTTATTTCCCTCTAAATGATCTGCTTCCTCACAGCACGTCTATATTCCCAGTGTCCCACAACTAGAACCAAAGTATCCCCCGTTTCTCTTTCTCCAAGTTCCCCTTGATTCCACATCCAGAACGTGGCCTCCCCTTTCTTCCATTCCCACCACCACTCTCAGTTATTTGTTGCATCTACTCTTTTAGCAAACTCAAAAGGTTTTCCAGTCTTTTTTCTGCCCTACCTTCCGTCACACTAGCATCCAAAAAGCAATGATACTATTTTCCCTGCCTAAATACTCTTCTGGAGTCCCCAACTGCTTCTACAAAATTAAAGCCAAATTCTTCAACCTTGCAATCAACCTTCCCAGATCCGACTCTAGTTTCACTGTCTGACACAATGCTACACGTTTGTGCTTTGGCCACACCAAATTATTTACAACTTCCTGACCACAGCATCCTCTTCCCTGCCTGGAATGTCCTTTCCCACCTTGGAACCCAGGGCGTTTCCTGCAGAACCCCCACCCATTTACTGGCCAGCTCAGGCGAACACTCTGCTGTGAAGCTCTTCCCAATCCACCCAACACAAGCTCTCACTATGTCCCTTCCACCGACACTTATCACAGTTACCATGCACCTCACTGCAGTGGTTTGCAATCACTTGTTTGCATGTGTCTTCCCTACAGACTGAACGGCTGTTAAAAGACAGAAACCAAGTCTTAGTTATTCATCTCTATACCCCCATGCCTGACATGAGTATGTGGTTAATAATAAACCTGAGGAAAGGGAATATGAATGAACAAATGAGTCCTCAACTTTTACCTGCCTTACCAATCCTACCAATTTTGTCTTTAGAATTCTTATTCCCACTACCTCTGCTCTAATTCAGGTTCCTGTTGCTTCCCAATTATCTTCTAATTGCCTCTAGTTTCACTTCCTCATCACAAAAGGTGATCTCTTAACAAATAACTAAGATTCTATCATATCTGTCTCTATGTCCACCCGTAAACCCGAAAACCCTGTGTTCTAGCCAGCTGTCACTTCAAACCATTCATTTAAACCATTCAAGTCTCTCTGTCTCCAATGTTTGTTAGTCTGTCTCTCATACCTGGATAGTATCTTCCACTTTTTAGTTTCTCTGCCACCTCCCCTAATGGTATCTGCCACTTGCTACTTCATCCTCTTTTCTCCCTGCCCCCCAACAACATACTTAGAGTTGTTGCTGCTAATCTGCTGTAGGCTGAGTATTCAGATACTCAAACTTATTAGGAACCATATGCTAAGAGGAAGCCAACACTGAGGCTCAGAAAAGGAACAAGTAGGTGGCCTCAGTGCAGGGTATTAAACACAAGTATCTATGGTGCTCAACCATCTTTTGCATGTACAGCTGACATTTGAATAACACAGGCTTGAACTGCATGGGTTCACACATATGTGGATTTTTTTCAATGAATTTATTAGAAAATTATTTGGAGATTCGTGACAATTTGAAAAAACTCACAGACGAACAATATAGCCTAGAGATATTGAAAAAATTAAGAAAAAGGTATGTCAAGAAATGCATAAAATATATGCACATTTTGTCATTTACTACCATAAGACATACACAAATTATAAAAAGTTAAAAATCCATCAAAATGTATACACACAAAACTGTACATGGCACCATTCACAGTTGAGTGAGATGTAAACAAATATACAGTATTAAATTATAATTGTTTACAGATTCGTTATTTATCATTATGAACTTTGTTTTTAACAAAGCCAAATCACCGTTATTTCTAAAACAAATTATAACAGAAAAGATGGTGAACAGGAAAGGATCCCATGGAGGTGTATGTTAAACATACACATATGGCCAACCCTAGACCAATTCCATTTCACAGATTTTATTTTCTTAACTTTTTATCTCTTTTTCTTCATTCTTCCCTTCGTCTGTTTCAATATTACGTTCTTTACTCTTACCCACGTTTTCCAAACAAAATCTTTCACAAAATCTGTAAGAAAATCTCAATCAAGTGATCTGCATATGATTTATGAAAATATACCTTTGTCTAAGGACATTTGTACACAACAAGACAAAGTTAAACATAAAAGGAATGACTCTTTAAGACATTGCCAAGGAAATATAATTGAATAGAGCTAACTTAACAAAGAGGCTTTCTCAGTTTACCCCCAATGTCATAACATACAGTTAGGTGTCTCTATGTGAACTTTAACCCACCTGCATAAGTGTCTAATAGAAAGTGCTTCTCTGAAGGTTGCCTTTCACTAAGTAGGCATTTTCCCCTCAAAAAAACAAAAACAAAAAAAAACAAAAAAAAACAAGGCTTATGTTAGCCTCCCTGTTTTCTCTAGTCTCAATCATAAACTTCTTTATCATTAGATTACTACTAGAGAGAAAAACCTCTAACGCCTATGCTTATCAGAAATCAATCTGTCCTTTTGTGGATGGCCAACTTCATTGAAATCTATCTTCCTAATTTCACAATAAAAATGGCACTCAAACAGGCCAATACTTTGAGAAACACAGTAGTTTATAAGTCCCGCTATGACATATAGGAGAGGCAGACATCCAATATAAGAATATCTGGGTCAAGTGGAATAAAAGCAGCAAAGTGTTATGCAAGTATGGGGAAAAGAGTAATTTCTATTGCAATAATTTGGAAAAGTTTCTTGGGAGAAGTACACTGGCTCAGAAACAACAGGAGGACTCTCAATGGGCAGTTATGGGGAACAAGGAACAACAGCTTTAAAAATTGGTATTTCAGGAATAGCTGATGCACTCTATGTGGGTATATGCGTGCAAGGCGGTGGATGGACAGAAAAGAGGGTCTGAGGACTGGACTAGGTACAGAGAGAATGCGAGGGTTCCTGAGTTAAGAAATGATGTGACGGCCGGGTGCGGTGACTCAAGCCTGTAATCCCAGCACTTTGGGAGGCCGAGACGGGCAGATCACGAGGTCAGGAGATCGAGACCATCCTGGCTAACACGGTGAAACCCCGTCTCTACTAAAAATACAAAAAATTAGCCGGGCGAGGTGGCGGGCGCCTGTAGTCCCAACTACTCGGGAGGCTGAGGCAGGAGAATGGCGTGAACCCGGGAGGCGGAGCTTGTAGTGAGCTAAGATCCGGCCATTGCACTCCAGCCTGGGCAGCAGAGCGAGACTCCGTCTCAAAAAAAAAAAAAAAAAAAAAAAAAATGATGTGACTAGATCCATGTGTCTGGGTAGGCAACTCTGGCAGCAGAGTTATGGCAATAATGAAGGGGGGTAAAACAGAAAGTTACTGCAATGACCAAGATGACTGGTAATGAGAGCCTGAACTAAGGTAATCACTATGAACAGTCAAGGAGGAATGGTTTTGAGCAACATTTTAGTATATAAGTTTTAAAAGAGAGAAAGAAGCAAGAGGGTAAGAAAAGGTGTTAGCATACCATAACCAGCATAGGCATATCAAAGAAAAGAGAATTATAAGGGAACTTTCTTCATATTTCCCATCAAAATATACCTATATTCCCTACAATTCAAAAGTAGTTTCTCATAAATATAAGAATTTCCCGGTATCTCCAAAAGCCAAAATTTAATAATCCATTTACTATTTTACTCTATAAACTGTACTGTTGAGAAATAAAATGTCTTTCAATTTATAACAAATGTCCATCATCAGCAGGAGCTGCAGCCTCAGGCCCTAACCTTCTGCTTTGAAAAACTGGGGCACTGTGCTAAACAATCTACAAAGCTTCTTCCAGCTCATTCCAGCACATCACTTAGGGGCAGGAGCGGGTAAGGGTCTCAGCACTGTTTAAAAAAAAAAAAGACATGATCAACACCTACAGCCCACATCTGGCTGAAACATCAAAGTCCAATTACCTAAAGAAAAACAGTGCAGCTAGAAAAAGGTTGAGACCTAGGCCACTAAAATTAGAAGTGAAAAAACAAGAACACAGGACAAGGACAGAATATTAGGATTTTTATTAAACAAAAGGGGATGAGACCGAAGTCACAAAATCATACACAGTCTAAATTAAACAGGGATTAACTCATGGGTCAATTTTGACATATAAAGGGAATAGATTTGGAGATGGAATTATAATAGCTAACATTTATTTAGAACTTACTTGATACCAGGCACAGTATCAACTGAGATGGAGAATTAACAGATTTAATCCTCAAGATAACCCTGAGTTGGATACTATTCTCACATTCCTCCCCACTTTTCAGATGAGGAAACTGAGAGTAAGGCCCAAGACCTAAAGCTAGTAAGGGATGGAAACATGATTCAAATCAGGCAGTCTGATTCCAGAGCTATAATTTTAAAGCATATACTGTACCTAGTACTTAAAGTGTAATAAATATGAGCAGGCCACACAGACCGAAATATATACATACCTATACATACACAGTACATACATACACATACATGTACATATACACATACATATGTTTACATAAACAAGTGTATGACAGATCCAAGGGAAAGTTACGCTCTATTGTTAACTTTCCAGAAGAAAACATATATTGCTATCTACATGGGGGCCAAAATGCTAGATGGACCTCATTTCTTAGTTGCACAAAAAATTTGCCACAATTTTGTATTTTCATTTTTAATTTTTACTGTTATAAAATGGAGGCTTCAAAATTGACACTACTTTTTATATCCATAAAATTCAAATAATTATATGCTTCTGTGTTCAGATATCAAAATCAATTTGAATGAACATAAAACTGAATAGCATCTCAAATTCTGAGTTGCCCATCAGTCTCTCTCAAAGCTGCTTGGAAAACATTCACTTATATTTGTCATGGGACACAAAATTTGTACAGTGCTTTGAATGCAACCTTTGTATATACAAGGGTCTATACAGAAATGTTTTAACCAAGCTTGAAGCTTTTCTCCTAGGGCTTTAAGATACAGAAATCAAAAGGTGCCTTTGTTTACTCATTGGGACAACACTGTCTTCTAAGGCGACTGACCACCACTTTGTAAATTAGTGCCTCAAGATCTGGAATCCCACTTGGTTTTTCTTGCCAACGGCTCTAGGTGATCTGAATAATTTGGGATATAACTGCCTTTATCTTTATCTACTAGCATCCTCATTGCAATCTGAACTTATGATTCTAGCAAAAGAAATTCACTTATGTTACAGAAAATATACGTATGTTCTAACCAGGTAAAGGTCAATTAGCGATCCATATTTACAAAGCTGTAATTAGGAAGTAAGTTAGGGATAGACAATGTAAAGTAAAAAACAAGCAACAACAAAGGTATTTTGTAAGAACAGAAGAGCACCTGTACTTTGGCAACTCTTTTACTTTCCTCCAGATTATTTTAATGGAAGGGAAGAATTTCAAAGGCACCCCAAAAAGGCAAATATTCAGCAACTTTCTCTCACATCAAACTTTTACACTTTGGATCTCAAACTTAAGAAACATACATCTAAATATTTAAACTTGTGGGTCTTGGCTAACAATGGCAGCAAATATCACGCAGAGAGTATTACGCCAATCCTGAAAATCTTTTGGTTGCTGTTTCCATGGAAACAGCCTAGATGAAGAAAACCTAAGAGTAAAGAATAATACATTTTTAAAAACCACTTTATCTTGTTTTCCCCTCTCAGTTAACCAGCATGGCACATAACAGGCACATCAGCTATGTACCAGAAAATTCATGACTCATTCAACAAATATGCGTTGGTTATTTGCTGCATGCCAGGCACTGCATCGGAGGATAGGGTTACTTTGGAGAGCTCACAGAGCTTAGTCTACTACAAAGACATTTCCCAGCCAATGACACAAAATGATCCCATTCTTTGGTCATATTAGGTTTCTGAAATCCAGTGTACATTTTACACTCACATCACAATTTCAGTTGGGACTAGCCACATTTCAAACCCAATGTCAACAAAAGGCTAGTGTCTTGTTTTGGACAACATGGGTACAGATATTCCAATGGGGATGAAAAGCATGCATATCAGGAGTTAAGTCATTTCCTCAAAGAATATAAAATCTAACCACTATACAAGCAAAACATATATGGTACAGAAACATAACTGTAGAATTAGTAAGTAAAGACATCAGTAGGAAGCATTAATATATAAGATACTGGGTGAGCAACTGTGTGTAGAATTCTTTCAGCTGCAAATGATGGAAAACCCGACTGAAAGTGACTTAAGTAAAAAATAAGATAGGTGTGACTGACTCGGGGCTCTCTGCCAACCCTGCTTCCTCTAGATTGGGTTCATTCTCAGGCTTCATGTGGCAGCTAGTTCCCAGCAGTTTTAGGGGCACAGTGCTAGACCCCATGTTCTGCTTCCACAATATTGCCAACAAATGCCCCAGAATTACATCTTCCTATTTCTAATTGCTGGCTTGGTCATCGGCTATGCTGAACCAATCACGGTAGCCAGGGACATGTGATGCTTTAATGGGCCAGACCTGGGTCACTTCTGCAACAAGGCCTCAAGTCACCTCCCCAGAATCACACAGACTAAATAAAGTGGCTTAACACTGATAAGCCTGATGTATGGCTTATCTTCCTTTAAGCATATTACTTGACTGCTTCAGTTGATACTCAAACAATCTGGAAGAGTCTTATAAAGTCCATTTCCAGTGATTGATTCCTTCACAGCTCAATTTATTCACTATTACTACATGCTGGACACTATACTAATTGCTTTACAAGCAGTATTTCATTTAATCTTTCCAACAAACCCTATGAAGTAGTTAACATCACCATTACCAGTTTATAAATGAGAAAAATGGGGATCCAACGGATTAAAAACAACTAGGCTATCAGTGATTGGAATGGGATTCAAACTCTGGTTCATCTAATTCCAAAGTCCACATTCAGCAGTACCTGAAATTAAGAAAGTCTTACTGTTCCCTCCCTCTTCCCCGTCATTAAAGAAAAAACAAGAAAGGCATTATATAAGCAACATGTGATGCAATTCCACAGAAGCCACATGATTTATATCACTCTGTCTGCAGACATTGCTGAGTAAACTGACGACAGCCCCAAAGAAAGACAACCGCGTTAATAAACTAGAATGATACTTCTCTACATTCTAACTCCTCAAATAAGGCTATGATTTGGTGTAATTGACAGTATAGTTAAGTTCTCAAAAATTCTCAGCCACAAGCTCATAAATATCATTGAAGCAAAGAGGAACAAAATAAAGTCTGTAAAATAATATATCATGCAAGGACAATGAAAAGTTCTATTATTAACATTTTCCCAAAATATTTAAAGAATTTTTATTTTTAGAGACAGGGTCTCAGTTCTGTAATGTAGGGTGGAGTGTAGTGCTATAATCACAGCTCACTGTAGTCTTGAACTCCTGGGCTCAAGCGATCCTCCCACCTCAGCTTCCCGAGTAGCTAGGATTATAGGCGTGTTGAACCATTGCACCTGACCTTCCCAACAATTTACTATGAACATTTTCAAACACACTGAAAAGTTCAACATTTTCAGGGTAAACACTTATATTTTACAAGTCTACCATTAAGATTTAACTATATGTGCTTTGTCACATATCTCATCTTTCCCTGTTTTGTCACTTCATGATCTTCAAAGTAAATGCAGAAGTCAGCACACTTCTAAATATGACAGAATGCATATCAACTGAAGTTCCCTATTTGTTTACATTTGGCTTTTGAGGTAGAATTTAAACACACAAAAAAAGTGTGCAAAACTTTTTTTTTTTTTTTAAAGACTGCATTTCGCCATGTTGCCCAGGACTCAAGCAATCATCCTACCTCAGCCTCCCAAGTAGCTGGGACTATAGGCATGTACCACCACACCAAGTAAAATGTGCAAATCTTAAGTCTATATTAATTAAGCTTTTGATAAATACATACAACTATGGAACCCAAATCCCTATTAAGAGAATAGAATAATCACTCCAGGTTTTTTTATGCCCTTCCCAGCCAATCTCAACCCCCATTATCTCTAGAGCCAACCCCTGGTCTGATGTTCTTTCCATCATAGATTAGTTTTGACTATTCTAGAGTATCACCTAAATGGGAACATAGAGTATGTACTCTTTTGCATACAGCTTCTCTTACTCAGCATGTTTTTGAGATTTACCTACGCTGTGGTATATATCAGTAGTCTGTTTCTTTCCATTGCTTGGCAGTATCTCACTGTACCGTGTCCCTTATTGAAGGACAACTGTGCTGTTTCCAGTTCCTGGTGATTATCAACAAGAACTTCTATGAACATACGTTTTCATTTCTCTTGGGTAAATACCTAAGAGTAGAAGGGTTGAGTCCCAGGGAAAGTAGATGCTTAGTTTTGTAAGTAACCACCATACCTTTTCCAAAGTGGTTGTACCATTTGACTTCCCTAACAAGAATGTATAAGCTTTGGTTGCTCCATATCCTTTGTCAACATTTGATGCTGTCTTTTTAATTTCAGCCATTGTGCTATGTGTGATCAATTAATATTTTAATTACTTTTGAGTTGAATCTATTTGTAAGATACAGCACAAAAATAATTGAGGTACATAAGATATAAGGCAATATTAACAGAAATTATAATATAAATTTTATATATAACTTTAAACTTTTTTCTACTTTCAAGAAGTCACATGATTTAAACTACACTTTCATTCAGTGTCTCATGAAATCATTACGCTGTCAAATGTTAGCACTGTTGCTTAGAAACTGGTATCAAAACACTAACTTTTCTTTCTGTTTATCTTTTACTGCTTAATAACACCAACAATTTATGGCTCACTTAACCTACAATTTAGATCAATAATATAAATTGAAAGATATTTGTTAAAAAAGAACGCTGTCAATGTCTTCCTTTAAAATCTAATTCCCATTTGCTAGACTAAAAGATTTAGTCACCTTTTCTAACATAATTCCATCTTGGAACTATGCCCTTTAATTAAGTTCTGGGGGACCAAGAATATCATCTGATGCCACTCCTTAAAATAAAAACAAAAACACACCTTGGTACAATTGCACATTCTGAATTAGCTTGTAAAAGCAGCACAACTGTCCTAGAAACAGGCAAATCACTCTTGGATATGTTATATTTTTCAATACAGTATGCTTATGTAATCGATGCCATTATAGAACTCAGTAGGTGACAGTCCAAATCAGTAAACAGATATCTACTGATGACAAAGAAATAGTAACAACAGCCACCTAGGGAAGTCACTAGCGGTGCCTGAAAAGATAAACAGTTTCATGGTCAGATCCCATTTTTTATGCAGTCTCTTACCTGTCAAGGGGCAGACAATCCGTACACAGTTATTGTTGACTTTTCTTCTACACAAATGTCAACAACGGGGCACAAAATTTTAACAAACGCTTTCTGACTACCTTAATGTCATTGCACCTTACAATGACAAACTTCAAATTGGTGGAAAAAAAATGACTATTATGTATTCTACCAAAAAGGAGACGTCCAACTGCCATTTTAACACATACCTATCTTATTCATACCACTCTGCAATGCACCAATTTGTTTTGCTGTTTTTCTGAAACGTTTTCCTTCCTTAAAAAAGGCCGGGCGCGGTGGCTCACGCCTGTAATCCCAGCACTTTGGGAGGCCGAGGCCGGCGGATTACGAGGTCAGGAGATCGAGACCATCCTGCCTAACACTGTGAAACCCCGTCTCTACTAAAAATACAAAAAATTAACTGGGCATGGTGGCGGGCGCCTGTAGTCCCAGCTACTCGGGAGGCTAAGGCAGGAGAATGGCGTGAACCCCAAAGGCAGAGCTTGCAGTGAGCCGAGATCGCGCCACTGCAGTCCAGCCTCGGTGACAAAGCGAGACTCCGTCTCAAAAAAAAAAAAAAAAAAAAGAAAATATGTTAAAAAAAAAAAAAATTCACAGTATAAAATGAACCATACTTTTTCCATGCTATACTATGGCACCCTCTCAGATGAGGAGAGCAAGCATGGCCAACAGATCCACACACTGGGCAGAGTCAGCAGTGCACTCCGTGCAAATGGCTCCTCAGCTATCGAGCACCCTATGGGTGATCAAAGAAACAGAGGGCAAAGAATAAGAATAAGGAGGGATTTAGTGGAAGTCCTTTGACACTCCAAAGAGCATCACGAATTTCATCCACCGTAAGTTTCACTGTAGATCAGACGCATGCCCAACAAGTAGAAATAGGAGCAAGAGCAAACTATGGAGATATATGGTAGAAGAGATTACACACTTTTTTCTTCCTCTTATCTGTTTTTCCAGATTTTCTATGAATATCTATTACCAAATGTTCTACCATTTAATTATTTTATAATATAAAAAGTAAAAAATTCTACTATTCCACAAATTAAACTTAAAAAAGAAAGAAATCAATCTACGGCTCAAAGAGTTGAAACAAAGATGTTAGTCTTCTTTTGTTGCAACCCCTTTTCTTAAGCTTGCTCCTAAACTGCCATGTCCTATGGAATTGCATTATTATTAAGTTATTTCTACTTAATTTTTTTTCTTGCCCTGTCTTTTGGTGCTCACCTACTGATTTAATGGGGGAAAAACAGACCTTTTCTGAAGAAAACGACAAACAAAATGAATACACAGAACCACGTAGGTAAATATCTCACTAGATAAGGATTACAAGAAGGGTTTGATAAAATCAGAGTTCTTGCTGATAGCCCATTACAGAAGTCAGGGTAATTATATGCTTTTTCCGGGTCCAGTCTCTACAACAAAGAACCAGTTACTCTTTAACCCCCTTACCCTTCCAAACATTTCACCAGATAAGCTTGAAGACCACTAACCAAAATTAAACACTGAAGAAGTTGAAGCAGTATATAAAGAATGTAACTACTCCTTTCTCTAGGTTTAATAGAGAGATGAATGGCAGACAGGCTAACAGATGGACGGGTGGACACAGATAGATAATGCAAGCAACAAACAGGCTTTTCCCTTTCAGCCTTTAAAACTGAAACCAGGGTTTCTATAAAATCATTCAACTGCATTAAAACAAAACAATTCCACTGAGTTTCCATCGAAAAATCATCTCATTATGAGTCCAAGAACATGACTGTGGCCATTTACTCTTGGAACCTATCTCTTCATTGGCCAGTTATGTGGCATAAACTAAAACGATCTTTAAAGTCCTCAGCATGAAGAAAGAAAACAATTATGATTCCATCAAAACTTTAACTTTTCATATAACCCTAGTACAGTAAAGAGTAAGACAGCTTTTAGATCAAAGAAGTCTGGTTTCCAATCACAGGTAACCATATTATCTTGTCCAAATTGTATATTACCTCTGAAACTTTCTGAGCTCCAGTCCTTAAATGCAAAATATCGACCTTACAGGGTTACTATGACAATTAACTGCTGAATGAAACTTAAAGTTCCTAGCTCAGAGATAAGCCACAGAGCAGTCACACAAATGGCAGTTACTACAATGATTAATATTGGCAGTTGCACAATTCTGTCCACTTGTATTTCACAGAAAGAAAAGCAATGTAACACTGAAAATATTAAAACTTTCTAGGGCGATACTCATAAATTACTGAAAACAATTTACCTTTTTTCCCCTCTAGATCTAACATCATATTCTAATTGAACTCAAGGAAAAGACCACCTTTCCCACACCCCCTTTTAAGAAGAACAAAATGGATGCACCTGACAATCCTCAAAATGAAAGCTATTCTAAGAGTGTCCACTACAAATATTAAAATTGTAAAGGGACGATCTGCAGACTTGATGAAAAAATGCACAAAGACATTTCCAATTAGCAAACAGATATGTTAAACAAATAATTTTAAATTAAGCACAACTTGTACTACAAAATTCCCCAATAATCAAGCTTTTTAGCAGAATTAGTGTACCAATTATGTTTTATTCCATGGTTGTGCTATATTTGCTAGATCAAAGCCACCTAGTAAATATCCTATTTTAAGTTATCATGAAGATGCCCAGAATAATTTTTATTGTGTTCAGCATTGCTTTGAAAAAGGATTAAGCAACAGAGTCATGATTTATAGCGGGGGGGGGGGGGGGGGGGGGGAAGGAAAGCTCAAAACAAAGGCTCAAATAATCATTTTGTCCATAATCATATCCAACAAAGAAAACCTCTGTTTTCCTTAAGGTTACGTTAATTAAGGTGGGATCAGCAAACAAAAGGTGATCAAGTTAAATTTCAAAAAAAAATTAGCAAAGTAAAACAAATTTTGCACTATTTTAAATCAAGGTACAGAACAGTATGAGTTTTAAAATAGCTATGTATTAATATATACATACACACATGAGTTTATATACATAAAACATGCCTGGAAGGATATACAAAAAAACTAATAGCAGTCAACTCTAGGTGAACCAGGTAGTTGGGGTGAAGAGCTCAGCTCAGGCTTGTTTTTCATGAAGTATCTATCTGAACACATACACTTTCATATGTATGGAAGTATATTTATGGCAGGAGCAAGGGAGCATGCACAAAAAGAAATAAAGTAGCAATTAGAAAGCAGTCAAGACTGGTTCTTATATACATGATTAAAAAGCAAAGTACAGAAACAAGATCTTTACATCAAAAATAAGAACAATTTTATGGAGCACTAAAAATGAAGTTGCATGCCCAAGACAATGCTTTTTCTTTACTGCTTCATTTCTGTTTCAAAAGTAAATAAGTAAAACATAAACCTAAATATTAAGTATACTTATCTGCAAAGTTATTTCCTATCATAAAAATGGGAGAAATGTAAGTTATTGCTACATTTAAGAATCTTTTTGCAAGACACATTGTTTACACATATTCAATTCAAGCTTACTGAAATGTCCAGTGTTGTAACACATTTCTAAGAATCAGTTTAACATTCAGCTGTAATCACACCAGCACAGAAACAGACAAATTTGTGTTTTCTTGTATTTACTTCCTCTACTGCTAAAGGAAATCTACTATGGCATTCCTAGTTTCTAAAAACGCACCCCAACGTCAACTGATGAGTCATGGGTCACACTTCAAGTTCTTATGTACCAAAGAAAGCAGGGCACTGAAGTCTTACACATAAATTTTAAAGACTGTCTAATAAGCTCGGTTACAAACCAAGAGTTATTTATAAGGTAACATAGATGACAGTTTTTAAAGCAGGCATGAAAAACTTCAAAATAAAACTGCAAATTCCACAAAGATTGACAGAATGATTTACTCTTTTTCAGATTCCTAATAACTGGTAGTGTTTTGTTTTTCTTAATTCAGAACATACAAACAAAGTACTGTTGAAATACTGACAGGTACAAACTCAAGTTTGTAAAAACTCAACAAACTCCCAGCTTTCTGAAAGTCCAAATTATCTGAGAAATAATTTTCTATATGCCTTGTTTTGACTCTTAGTTATTTCCAGTTTTCGCTATTTAACCATTTCACTGACTGGGAAACCTCCAGGAGAGGGTACAAAAGGGCAGGAAGCAAAGATGACACTGTTTGATTCCTTTGGGCATTATTAGTTCAATTTCCCTGGTGAAGAGACAAATAGCTAAAAGGAAACCTGGAGACCAGCTGTAGATTCTAGTAACCAGCATAACAGACCATTGAGATCTAATCACATCATCTGATTTTCCTCCTAGCATTCGTCATTATCCTTTCTATTAATTGCTTAACTATTTACTGTTGTTTCTCTTCCTGCCCCACAGCACGTAAACTCCATGAGAATAGAGATCCCACCTGTCTTGCTCATTGCTATAGTCTCACCATGTAGAACAGTGCCAGGCACATAACAGGCATTCGATAAACACCCAGTGGGAAAGGAAGACATATATGTATTCAGTTATCTTAGGACCTGCAGTCATGAAAAGGCTAAAATTTGTGTTTACTTGAAATTACTCTTTACTCATAACTTCTAATAAATTTTTATTCTGCCTTGTCACAAGACTCTAAGCTTTTATCATCTAAATACATTATCAAAATAGAGTAATTGTACTGAAATTATAATCTAACTAGACTAGATTTCTGAGAACAAGAACTTCTATAATTCACTTTTCTATCCCAAACATCTAGAATGGTAGACAACACAGAATAGGCATTCAAATATTTGTTGAAAAAAGTATTTTAAAAGAATTATAACTGGTGGAATTCGTAATGTTTATTCTCTATGCATAGTTTATGATTTCCTGCATTTTCTACATTAAGCATGTATTAATTTAAAAAATATACAGTGTGATTTTAAAAAACAAAATCACATGTATCCCTTATATCTTCATGTAGTTCATAATGTATGCAATAAGGTAAATCAAACAGATGTGCTGCTTAATCCCCAAGAGTAACCAAACAGAAAAACATTCTTTAAAATTGAGATATTGCTAATTTTTAAATTAAATTTAAAATATTACTTTTAAGAATATTAAGCTTTACTGTCCAGAAAGATATCCTTCCATAAATCCTAGTGTAATAAGATTGAGTACTCTTATTAAACATCAGTCAACTGATGTTTGAGTTTTTTTTTTTTTTGGTTGGGGGGACAAAGTCTTGCTCTGTCACCCAGGCTGGAGTGCAGTGGTAAAATCTTGGCTTACTGCAACCTCTGCCTCCCAGGTTCAAGCGATTCTCCTGCCTCAGCCTCCAGACTTGCTGGCACTACAGATGTGTACCACCACGCCCAGCTAATTTTTGTACCGGAGTTTTGCCATTTTGATCAGGCTGGTCTTGAACTCCTGGCCTCATGTAATCCACCTGCCTCAGCCTCCCAAAGTTCTGGGATTACAGGCATGAGCCACTGCGGCTGGCCTGTTTTTTATTAACAGAACCATTTTCTTTTCAAAAGGTTCAAATAACCAACAGAGTGATTTTTATTTTTTACTTTTTTTAAGAGACAGAGTCTCACTCTGTCGCCCAGGCTGGAGTAGAATGGCACGATCTTGGCTCACTGCAATCTCTGCCTCCCGGATTTAAGCAGTTCTCCTGCCTCAGCTTCCCAAGTAGCTGGAACTACAGGCATGCATCACCATGCCCAACTAATTTTTGTATTTTCTAGTAGAGACAGAGTTTCATTATACGTTGGCCAGGCTGGTCTCAAGCTCCTGACCTCAGGTGATCTGCCCGCCTTGGCCTCCCAAAGTGCAGGGATTACAGGCAAGAGCCACCACGCCTGGCCCAGAGTGATTCTTTTTGAAGACAAAGAATGTTATATTATAAACAAACAACTTAAGAACTACATAATGGTTTGCTTTCCTCCAGCACCAACTTTCAGGTGAACCCAAACTGTAGAAAGAGAAAATATAGTCACTATCACATTTAGAAAGACTAAAATCATGCAGAGCAACTGTGTTACAGGTAATATTTTTATAGGAAAAAAAAGTTAATACAACATAAATTAGTTGAAAGTTGACTGATGTTTAATAAGAGTACTCAAGATTTTACCATCCTTCTACATTCTGCAAAATGGATTCATTAAGTTTTTAATCCTTTCAAAAAATAGGTACTATACCATTGAAAAAAATCCAGACTCTCAAAATAAATCCTGAATGGTTTCTTAATGTTATTATACTCCATTAAACATAGAAGAGAAATTCAAATGTGCTAACAAATGTACTACATATACTTGGAAAAAGAATAGGTCAGTGTCCCAAAATAGAATTATGTCTATTTTTAGCAAAATCTGAAACTAGTCTATTGAAGTATCAATTAATACATCTCATCTACAATAAAAGCACAAAGCCTAAAATTGAGAAATTCATGAGATTAATAAATATTTCAGGTGGGAACTAATTGCTAGAGACACTTTTGAAATCTATTAAATAGCCTTCACAGAGCGGTCTTAAAAGGTCATGCACAGCTACTACTGATCAAATGCTTGACATATTTAGTAGCAGAGGCACAGGACACGACAACATGCACCGCGATACCTGGCCTCTCCCCACCAATTTTTTGTTTTGTTTTGTTTTGTTTTTTTTGAGACGGAGTCTTGCTCTGTCTCCCCAGCTGGAGTGCAGTGGCGCGATCTCCACTCACTGCAAGCTCTGCCTCCCGGGTTCACGCCATTCTCCTGACTCAGCCTCCCTAGAAGCTGGGACTACAGGCGCCCGCCACCACGCCCGGCTAATTTTTTTTGTATTTTCAGTAGAGACGGGGTTTCACCGTGTTCGCCTGGATGGTCTGGATCTCCTGACCTCGTGATCCGCCCGCCTCGGCCTCCCAAAGTGCTGGGATTACAGGCGTGAGCCACCGCGCCCGGCCCTCCCCACCAATTTTATATTTCAGCTTCAGCTAAACCCAGACTACCGACTGTTTCCAAATTGGTATCTTGCAACTATAAGAAATAAAAACAACAGAGAAATTCACACTAGAATATACGATGAAGCTGAGAACTGTATTCTAGCCCAATAACTGACATAAATCCCCCAATTTAAAATTATTCCATATATTTCAGACCTTTCCCTCTCTTTGCTATAAGCAGGGTCTCAGCAATACATACAGAATATTTTGTTTGGAACCTTATCTCACACCATATACAAAATTACCTCCAAATGGACTAAAAACCTAAATATAAAACTTGAAACTATAAAACTCCTAGAAGAAAACATATGGGAAAAGCTTCATGACACTGGATTTGGCAAGGATTTCTTGGATACGACACTAAAAGCACAGGCAAAAATAGACAAATGGGACTACATTAAAATTAAAAACTTTTGCACATCAAAGGACACATCAACAGAATGAAAAGGAGAAAATATTTGCAAATCATATCCGATAAGGGGTTAATATCCAGAATATGTGAGGAACTCCTACATCTCAACAACAGTAAGAATAAAAAAATGGGTCAAGAACGTGAACTGACATTTCTCCAAAAATGATACAGAAATGGCCAACGAGCACATAAGAAGTTCAACATCACTAATCCCAGAAAAACGCAAATCAAAACCACGAGATACCACCTCATACCCATTAATATGGCTACTATTAGAAAAGCGCAAGTGTTGGTGAGAACATCGAGCATGTACAGAAACTGGAATCCTTTTGCACTGATGGTGAGATTGTAAAACAGTGCAACCGCAATGAAATGAAAAACAGTAGGAGGTTCCTCAAAAAGTTCGACTACCATATAATCTAATAATCCCACTTCTGGGTATACATCCAAAAGATTTCAAAGCAGGGTCTCAAAGAGACATCTGTACACTCATGCTTATGGCAGCACTATGCCCAAGGAAATTCTGTCACATGCTACAACATGGATAAACCCTGAGATCATCATCCTGCATGAAATAAGCAAGTCACACAAAAAAAGACATATACTGTATGATTTCATTTACATGTGGTATCTAAAGTACTCAAATTCTAGAAAGTGGAAGAGTGGTTACCAGGGGCTGGGGAGAGGAGGAAATGGGAAGTTGTTTAATGGGTACAGAGCTTCAGTTTCATAAGATGAAAAAGTTTTGGAGATCTGTTGCACTGTAATGTGAATATATTTAACAGTGTACACTTAAAAATAGTTAAGATAGTAAATTTTATGTGTTTGCCACAATAAAGAGAAAAAGCTGAAGCAACGTAAAATATTATTCTGTTAAATATTCATTATTTTGGTAGAATTTCTTTTACTTCAACCACTGAAAATTCAGCATCCAAACTGAGATATACTGTTAAGTGCAAACCATTTCACCAGATTTCAGTACTTAATATGGGAAAACAGAATGTCAAATCACATTAATAATTTTATATTGATGACATATTTTGAACATACTGCTTTAAAATATTGAATTTAAAAAATGTTACGCTTTAAGAACAATAATTAGAGGGGAATGTGGGGTCAATGGGACTGTGTTTGTTTTATAAGGTTAAAGATTGGGGCATATTTGTAGATTGGTGTAAAAAAGAAAGCAGGGAGAAAGAGATTAAACATAGAAAAGAAGGGAGCTAACTGATGAAGCCACACCTGAAGGAGACTTGAAGAGATAACAAGCACATGTGGAAAAACAGATCTGAGACTTAAGTAGGTAACATTTGGAAAGGGAGAGACAGAAAAATTCTAGAGAAATCACAGATCATCTCATTTCCTCCATGAAATAAAACAGATTATCTGCAGACTATATAGAAGAGGTGGAGTTGGATAAAAGGGTTTGTAATGATGAGATTTCGGAATAAATCATGAGAGATGAAGAACAAAACCCTCATTGGGGTTAACAAGACCCATATGATCAGGCCATGGCCTACCTCCCTGGCCTCAGCCCCTGCCACGGTCCCAGCTCGCTCTCATCCACCTCCTCCCCCTCCCTCAAAGTGCCATCCATCACTGACTGCCTCCTCTGAGGGTTTACCTGTGTAATACCCACTCAGCCAGATATCTGTTTAAGGACAACTTCCTTGGGAAGTCTTCAGTGATACCCCACTCGGCAGAGACTACGGCAGTTCCCCTTCTCATAACCCAGACAACACCCTGTGCCAGCACCATCCAACAGAAAGATCACGTGAGCCACATGTGTCATTTCAGATGTGCCAGTAGCTACGTTTAAAAAATAAAAAGAAACAAGTGAATGAATTACTATTTTGAGACAGGGCCTCTCTCTTGTTGCCCAGGCTGGAGTACAGTGGCACAATCACAGCTCACTGCAGCCACAACCTCCTGGGCTCAGGTGATCCTCCCACCTTAGCCTCCCCAGTAGCTGGGGTCACAGGCACATGCTACCACACCTGGTTAATTTTTTGTAGAGACAGGTTTCGCCATGTTGCCCAGGCTAGGCTCAAAATCCTAGGCTTGAGTGATTCTGTTGCCTTGGCCTCCCAAAGTGAGTCACCATGCCTGGTCGAATTATTTTTAGTATTTTATTTAACCCAATATATCCAGAATATTATCTTGAATTGCCTCTAGATTGTAAACTCCATGAGGATACCACAGCTTTCTTAGCTCAGTGTCAGAGCACTCAGTAGGGACTAAACATTTACAAATTGACTGAGGGGTATGGGGGCAGGGGGTTGAGGGGCATTTCCCTGCATTGAGGACCAGCCATTTAATGGGTGATACCAAAGCAGTGTGGAGACAGAAGCAGAGTTAATCTGAACAGGGGCGTTATCTGGCAGGTACAGCACAAAAGACAAGTTCAAGGGAGGCAAAGGTGCCAGTGGGAAGCATATTCCAGGTGTTTAACCATGGGCTTCCTAACTGGATAGAGACGCTCTGCAAGGCCAAAAGGTGTCCCTGCAGCAGGGAGGGGAGGGTAAGGTGGAACAGAAGGACTGGCACACTGTTGCTGTGAGGGGGAGGGGGCACTCTAATAGAAAGTGTGGGTATTGAGAGAGCTGGAAAGACAGGAGAAGAGACTGAGGTCCAACTACAGGATATGTAAGTTTAAGCTTTCTAACATGGAAAGTTTAGGGAAATGACAAGGTGCCAAATGAATGTTAAGATACATTGGAAGCAGGCTGGGCGTGGTGGCTCATGCCTGTAATCCCAGCACTCTGGGAGGCTGAGATGGGCAAATCACCTGAGGTAAAGAGTTCGACACCAAGCCAACATGATGAAACACCATCTCTACTAAAAATACAAAAATTATCCGGGTGTGGTGGCAGGTTCTTGTAATCCCAGCTACTCAGGAGGCTGAGGCAGGAGAATCGCTTGAACCTGGGAGGTGGAGGTTGCCGTGAGCCGAGATTGCGCCACTGCACTCCAGCCTGGGTGATAGAGCGAGACTCTGTCTCAAAAACAAAAAACAAAAAACAAAAAAACAGTGGAAGCAAAGGTCACTCGGCTACAAATGATTAACTCCTCGAATGAAAATGTCTTTTAAGAATTTAAATTCTACAAGGGCAGAGACAATCTTTTATGTGCCATCCAAGCTCAGCACTTCTTAGGTACTTGTTAAATACAACTAAACTGAAAGTCAAAGTTCAAATGTTAAAAATCACATAGAAGTAAAACTGCCTTTGCAAAAATTATATCAGTGAAAAAACTATAGCAGTGGGGAGATCTTAGCCAATTCTCCTCTTGCCTTTAGCTTTCAAGCTGCCCTTAATTATTCCTGGGCTAAAACCAAGCTAATTTTGGGAGACATTTCGTTTATAGCTTAAATGGTAACAGCCCGTCCCCAAAATTCAACCGCCTTTGTAAAGCTAATGAGGGACCACCAAACTAGGCAACTGAGGAACCTGAATTCAGCTAAGGTGTAGACATAAACAACTGCCAGCCACTATTCCAGAGGTCACAGGATATGCAACATTCCCAATTACTCCTGCAGATAACGTCACTACTGGAGAACCTAAGATTGGCCTTTTGAGATATCTGTTCAGGTTTTTTGGTTGGACCCACTGACCACTCCGGTGGCCTCACCCAGAAGCCACTCAGAGCATAAGAGGACCATTTCCCACACCGCTATGATTGTGCCCCCAACCAATCAGCAGCAAGCACCCACTGACTAGCCACCCCCACCCCTTCCCCTAGACTACCTTTGAAAATAGCCCCCAAATGCTCAGGTAGGCTGATTTGGGTAATAATAAAATTCCAGTCTTCTGTTTAGCAAGATCTATGTGTGCAAAAACTCTTTATTGCAATGCCCCCACCTTGATAAATTGGCTCTATCCAGGCAGTAGGCAGGAAGAACCCACTGGGCAGCTACAGAAGAAAAAGCCACAATACTGAAATAAGATTTAAGTAAAGGTCTCCAATTTATGTGTTCAGTAATTATTTATTGGTCTAAATGATAAGGGTTCTCACAAACAATTAAGTCTTTAAGATTAACAGCCGAAATCCCAATAGGGAAGGGGGTGGCAGGTATAAATATTTTCCAGACTTACCTTACTTTTTATCTATAAAACAAACTAATAGCCAAACAGAGCCTTGGAAACTGAGAGGAAATAAAAACACACTCAAAAGTGTTTTTTATGTTCTCTTATTCAACACAATAGTCATCAATACAAAATACTTCTATGTCCAAATGTGGGTTTTCCCCCACACCTGATACACAAAGCAGTGGACACCAGTGGGGTGTCCTCTAATTCAATTCAGTTCTGACACTATCTACCTGGAGATAGCCTCAGATCTCAAAGCTGAGGGCTCAGTCTCCAAGACTGCTCCCCTCTCCACCAGACACCAGTCGCAAGTGCAGGCCTCAGGAAATTCTGACTGGCCTCAATTTGGGGTTCCCATAACCCCTCTTTGGGTTTAATTGACTTGCTAGAGCAGTTCACAGAACTCAAGGATACACTTACTTAGGTTACCAGTTTATTACAAAAGATATTACGAAGGATACAGATGAGATACCCAGGGCGAGGTATGGGAAGGGGTGCGGAGCATCCATGCCCTCCCGGGGCGTGTTACCCTCCGGGAACCTCCGCGTGATCAGCTATCCAGAAGCTCTCTGAACCCTGTCCTCTTGGGCCTTTTATGAAGACTTCATAACATAGGTATGGCTGGTGAAAATCATTGGCCATTGGTGATCAGCTTCCCCTTCAGCTCCTCTGCCCTCCCTGGAGGTTGGTGGTGGGGCTGACAGTCCTAACCCTCTACTCCAGTCTTTCCAGTGACCAGGGCCCATCTTGAAGCTACCTAGGGGCTGCCAGCCATTTAGTCAACTCATCAGCATACAAAGACACTTAGCACTTTGCAGATTCCAAGGAATTTGAGAGTTGTATGCCAGAAAACAGGGATAAAGACCAAACATATATTTCACAACATCACAGAAGCTTTACTATAGCCAAACACATCTTATTTTACATAAGATATAGGCCCTCGAAACTTGGCTATCAACACTTTTTACACTGGCCCCTATTACATACTTTAGAGCAATCTGTTATTTAAAATAATTCTAAGATTACTTTTCAAGAAAAAAAAAAAGTAAACCCTCATTTGTTTTACATATGAAGGTGGTATGCTTTTAAAGTGGACACACAATAATTGTTTTATAGAATGTTACTTGTCTATTGCCTATTTTCTATTCCTCATTTCTCCTGCTTAGCCTATTTTTTAAGAAAAAATAATTTTTCCCTGCATAATTTCTCCACTGAGGGAAAGTGACTGTCAAATTTATCATTCCTCAATCTCCAGGCTGGAAAGATTAAATATATAAGCTATGCTTGCATCCTATCCTTCACAACACTTCTGTTCCTATCTTTCCAGCTATCTTCATCAAGACTTCAGAGGCTCTGCCCTGGTGTTTTACAAATAACTAAGAGAGGACAAATTTATGACGTGGCTATTGTCAGTTTACTTCTGAACACAGCTGTATCTCTATAAAATAGTTTAATCATAAGCCATCAATGTTACAGTTCCTGTATCTTCCTATAAGAACATGAAACACTTCAAGCTTCCTCACTTGATCAATTCTCTTTCGCTTTTCCTCTGACCAATGACTGTTTCAAAGATTTGGAGAAGTCTGTGAGCCAAGCCAGATCAAAGCCAATTTGTATCCAATTTGTTCATTAACACATGCTGTCAACAAAAAGAGTCACACTCTGTAACATATTTGAAGAGATTTATTCTGAGCCAAATATGAGTGACCATGGCCCGTGACACAGATCTCAGGAGGTCCTAAGAACACGTGCCCCAGGTGGTGGGGGTGCAGCTTGGTTTTACACATTTTAGGGAGGCAGGAGATGTCAATCAAAAAATTTTAAGAAATACATTGGTTTGGTCCAGAAAGGTGGGACAATTGCAGGGCGTGGGGATGGGGTGGGGGGAGTTGGGGGGAGTGGCATTCCAAGCTATAGGTAAATTTAAATTATTTTCTGGTTGACAACTGGTTGAGTTTGTCTAAAGCCCTGAGATCAACAGAAAGGAATGTCTGGGTTAAGACAAAGGATTGTGGAGACCCAAGTTCTTACTTTCAGAGGAAGCCTTCAGGTAGTAGGCTTCAATAGGCTGTAGTAAAATATTTCTTACCGGACTTAAAGTCTATGTTAATGTTAACGTCAGAAAGGCATAACAAGTCATGTCCGACCCCCACTTCCCAATCATGGCCTGAAACTGTCTCTCAGGTTAAATTTTAAAAGACCCCTGGCTGAGGAGGAAGTCCATTCAGATGGCTGGGGAGAAGGGGGAGCTTAGAATTTTATTTTTGGTTTAAAATACATTAATATTTGCTTAAGTACTTAGGGATTCTGCAGTTAGCAAAATAGATAGGATCCCAGCTCTAGGAAGCATACATTCTAAAGGAAAGAACCTATAACACCTGCTTTTTTAAAAGCATACCAACTAGAGGACAATTTATTATTGTAATGTCATGAGCACTTGCTTGTTAAAAAATTCCTTTTTTTTTTTTTTTTGAGACAGAGTCTAGCTCTGTCACCCAGGCTGGAACACAGTGGCACGATCTCGGCTTACTGCAACCTCCAACTCCTGGGTTCAAGCGATTTCTCCCGCCTCAGCCTCCTGACTAGCTGGAATTACAGGCACCTGCCACCACGCCCAGCTAATTTTTGTATTTTTAGTAGAGATGGGGTTTCACTGTATTGGCCAGGCTGGTCTCGAACTCCTGACCTCGTGATCCGCCCACCTCGGCCTCCCAAAGTGCTAGAATTACAAGCGTGAGCTACTGCAGCTGGTCAAAAAATTCTTCTTAATAACTTCTCAGAAGGCTAATACACAAAATAGCCACCTTTACTGAATCCAACCAAACAAAATAACTTATTAACCACAGATTTTCCTATTGCTTTGTATTTTCTGAGGAAAAGAAACACATGCCAGGAAAGCTAAAAGGGATGTGTTTTGTAAAACTCTCAGGCCCTCCAACAGGCTCAATTTAGGTAGGCCTGCCCCAGTCTTCAAATTCTACATGCACAATACATATATATAACTTTTTCAATCAACACTGCTTCCTAAACAGAGGAGAACCTATGAAATGAGACCTGTGATTCTTTTTTAAAAACCTAGAAGCATTTGGATAGAGGAAGGTGGGCCTGTGAACTATGGCCCTGTAAGCAGGAGGGGAAGTTAAATAGTTCTTCATAATACAATTTAAAGATATTTGAATTTTGGGGTGGCAGTCAGAAAGGAAAGAAAGAAGAGGGGGAGAAGGCCGAAGAGCCAACCAGATTACAAGAGCCTGGAGTCCTTCTTTCTTTGATGGTGGCCAAAATGTATTTTAAGGACAGAAATGCCTAATATTCAATGTCAACACTTCTGACATTGCTCCACTGTGAACCCCTTCACCCTCCCCTTCCTCTAAATCTCCTATAAAGCTTACCACACCCATAAAGGCTTTCTGTGAACTCTTTTTTTTTCTTTTCTATTCTTTCCTAGCTCCTGTGAGACACAACTATCCAACAACTGCATCATGGATCTCTCAACCATCCATTTAGCACCTCCTTAGATTGGTCCAAAACTGAACTTATCTCCCCTTCCACACCTCTACCATCAATTGTTTTTAACTGCTTCTTCTCATATCCTCCAACATTCCACTAGCTCATTAACGTCATCATCTATGCACTTGGAATGTGCTAGGTACCCTGCCAAAGGCATTACATGTGTAATTTCTCAAACCCTACTGAACAGGTATGACAATCATTTCCCAAATATTAGGAAATCAAAGTTCTGTCAGGATAGTAATTCTAAGGGTAAGTAATAGAATTAGAATTTGACCCGTTTTAATTCCACAGCCAGCTTACCCAGTACATGTCAATCAATGCCTGAAATCAAACAACCCAGGATTCATCCTTCCCCTCCTTAAGCCTATCTAGTCACTTACCTGGTCCAGCCTCCTAGTCATACGTGTTAAATGCCATGTCGTTTCTCCTTCCACTGCCAGCACACTAGCATTTACTAAGTCCTTACTATGTGGCAATCACTATTCTAAGTAATATACATGTTTTTTCAAGTTCTATCCCCCAAACTCTGAGATGAAAAACCTAAGGAACAAAGAGGTTTCAGTATATGACAGAGCCTGATTCCACCCCAGGTAATCTGAATAGAGAATCCCTGAGCACTTAACCCCTCCATTATAACAGCCTCCAACTTAGTCTCAATACCGCCCATCTGGAAGCCCACCATCCTCCAGATGCTGCAGATATCTTTCTGGAATGCGAATGTTATCATGACATTCTCCTGCTTAAAATTAGCAGCTCAGTATCACTGACTGGATAAAGTCCAAATTTCTTAATCTGGTATACAAAATCCTTCATTTTTCTGTTCAAGTCAATTCAGTAAATATTTTAGTGACCAATGTAAGCAAGAAAAGGTGCCAAGTGCTCTGAAATGAATACTATACATGTCCCTGACTACTACTTCCACCTTGGACACTGGGTCCTTCGGCCAGACAAGCCCATATGCAAAGCTCATAATACAACAGCCCAAAGATACATGCATTTATTTTTAAGTGGCCTGCGTGCTCCGTGCCTACAATGTACGATATCCCAAATCAATCTGAAGGCTAGGTGCCTACGTAACACCTATTCTTACAGGTCTCCAGGCAGAAATGCTCCCTAAGTTCAAATTACTTCAGGGTAACTAGCGGGATAAAAGCATGGATCAGTTTCCAAATGAGAAAACTTCTGGGCAAGAACTAACCCCTGCCATCAATGGCTGGCATGCAGTAGGTACTTTATCAGTGGCTAAATGAATAAATAATGAAAAAATGTCAAAGCTGATGAGAAGACGAGAGAAACAAGATATATGGAGAATGTAACACACAAGTGGGCCGAATTAAAAGTAATGTTATTCTACTTTGGTTCTCATTTGGCCTACTTTTACCCCATTGGAAAACTCACATGTGGGACTTGGACAAGCTTAAAAAGCCAAAACTTTGTTATTCATGGCTCAACAAAGCTTTGACAAGCCAAAAAGGATAACAGATTCCCGCTTCCTTCTTTACCTGCCAAAGTCCATTTTCTAAAGAGGTGTGGGGGTGGGAATCAAATCTAGCAAGGTAAATAAAATTGATCTACTGAGATCCAACTTCATCAGTGCTGCATCGAAGTACATGCAAAAGAAATATCAAAATCTGTCCTGGGAAGAAGGCCAATTTACAAGTAAGTACTATTGCCGCAAGAATGTGAAATTCTTAAAGGCAGTTCCAATAAGCTGGAGCTCACAAGTGTTCCTCCTCCTGCACCGCCACCGCTCTTCACTCAACTTTGTTTCTGATTTCTGTGATTTTAAAAAGGATAATAAATACAGCAAAGTCCATGCATAAGTGTACTTTAGCTCCTGGCACAAACGAACGTCTGGATTCATAAACTCAACGTAAACTGAAATACTAGAAGAAACACTACATGAGTCAAAAGTCCTTGTTTAAAACGTGGCATAAAGCTTTGAAAAGCGAGTGATGTATTTCCTGAACGATGCTTTGTGTGCAACTGGTTCCAAATCAAGATTCGCATTTTTAAATTACCCACTGGAATATGTCAAATCTATCTCCCACCCTCTCCAGCCTAAAGAGAAAGGTGAGAATTCACAGGCAACAGGCTAGGGCGGAGGGAACGATCTCTCCCTATCCCTTTGCAGAGGAACAAAATCCGACAAAGGCAGCTAGTGCCACTCGCATTGCCGACACCACACACACACACACAGGAAATTTAAACACTCACCCCACCTCTCCCTTCCCTTAAGAAGCAAACGACGCCAAGATCTGCACCGCGGTGGCCGGAACCAGCAAATGCTAACAGCCGGAGGCCGCCCGCCTCCAGGGCTCCTACAGGCGGCGGGCACCGGGCGCCGACTCTCCCTCCCCGACCAGCCCCACACCGGAGTCCACGCCAGCCCCGCAGCCCGGGCGAGCGAAGACAGCCGCGGACGACCAAAGCTCCGGGGCGAGCAGCGGCGCCGCTCCGGCCGCCTCCCGGGGCGCGGCGCTCCTCCACACCCAGCCGACGCCCGCACCTGAGGCGGCTGCCCGCAGCCGGGGAGAGGGCGCGCAGCGAGGCGGGCAGGGCAAAGTTACTCACTGGGAAAGCGCGGCTGCCCGGGCCGCGCACGGCCACCAGCTCCCGCTCTCCGCGGCCCGCTGAGGGAGCGGAGAGCCTGCCCGGCTCCGCTCCGCCGAGAATTGCCGCCGCCGCCACCGCGGATTTCCTGGCAAGAAGCAAACTCCGGCCAAGACTTCACTTCTCAACCGCCCCTGCTGCCTTCCCGGGGGCCAGCGCTAAGGCCGAGCGGCCCAACCCGCAGCCGGGCCAATCGGAGGTAGCACAGGGCGGGAGGTGGGCGGACCAGAGGGCGGCTCCACCTATCCGAGAGCTCGGGAGGCGGGCCAGAATTGGCCCGTCACTCCTGGGTTAGAGTGAGACCACTCCGCCCTCGCCGCCCGCCTCCCCCACCCGCCCCGGGCTGTCCCCGCCGCCCGCCTGATTCCCCTGCGGAAGCCCCGGGGGCTAGGTGCCTGTGCGCACCCCGGGCCGCTGCCAGGAGTGGCACTGCTCGGGAAGGAGTGAACATCCAGAGGAATCGCGGGGCGGGGTGGGGGGAGGCTAGGAGAACAGGTGGCGCAGGGAAGCAGAAACGTAGTTGCGCAGGACAGCTGGACAGCTGGAGTGGGGCAGGGTCGGGGCCGGCGGCTAGGGGAGAAGGGCCTATTCGAGAGGAAGCGCACCTGAGGGAGCGCGGCCGGGGCCGGGACGTGGAAGCTGGGCGGAGAGCGAGTCTGGGTGGCGAAGGTTGCCGAGGCGGGGGCTGGGCACCTGGGAACAAAGGTGAGGGCGGGTTCCGCAGGTGAAGAGGTTTGAAGAGCCACAGCGGGTAAAGGGAAAGGAAGTCCACAGCCGGAGAGGACGCGCTCTGGGGGATAGAAGGAATCCTAGGACGGAAAGGATGAGGTGGGAAACAGTTTTTTCCCAAACTCTCACTCCCCCAAAAGAGAAAGACATTTCTTTCTTGCCCTTTATTTGACCCAGTTGAGAATGCAACTGCAAGGTCCCCGGTGAGACAAATACCGCCTTCAACCCTCGTATTCTGTCGTGACTCATCTTGCACGTGACCTCCTCCCTCTTCAAGGTGTGTTGACCGACTAGAGCCTAAGCCTGTCGTCCCACAGAAGGCCCAGGAGGCCGGGGTCCCAGGAAGGGCCATCCTGGGTCAACACCGCCCCAGTGGGGGAGTCGGGCCTCTTTCGCCCTTGCCACTGGGAAGGGAAGTGATTTGGGGGCGGCAGGTAAAGCCCCGCTCCTTCACCATCACCTGGGGAAAGGTACCAAGGTTGAGCTGGCGCGCCCGCAGGCCTGTCTGGGCCTCGGGGTAAAGCGGCGCTGGCCCCACCCCTTGCCCCTCCCGCCGTGAGTGGCCTCGCCTGGTCGCCCAGGTGAGCCGCCGGGCCGCGAGCCACCGCCCACCCCGCGTCGGGGCGGGGCCTGGGGGCGGAGCCTGATGCCCCGCCCCGCGGCTGGGCCCTGCCGCGCCGCTGCGGCTCCTCCTCCCTCCTTCCGTCCTCCGCGCCTTCCGTCGGTCTGTCCTTCCTTCCTGCTTCGTCTCCACGCCTCGCGCTATGGGACAGAACCCCCGATCCGCCAGCACCACCTGAGGATCCGGAAACCGCCCCAGCGATGGAAGAGGACCAGGAGCTGGAGAGGTAACGGCCGAGGAGGAGGCGGGCGGAGCGGGCCGCGCCCAAGGGGAGCGGGTGGCCGAGGGGCACGCTGCCCGGCCTGGCAGTCGGGGCCTGACTCGGGGCGCAGAGAAGAATCATGGAGAGAGAGGTGGGGAGGAGACATGAATGTTTCAATTGAGAGACTGAGAGGTGCGCTAGCTATTAAGGAGGGAAGACAAGTTGGGAGACCAGAGTTAAGTATCCGAACTGCCCATTCCCGTTAGAACAGCAGCGTGTAAAATCACGCCCCGGGCCTCTGCTCCCTGAGGACGGTACTGGTGCCTCTGTCCCTGTAACTACGGCTCACGTTCCTTCTATGTACAGTCTGCTCCTAAAGCCACTCATCTGTGCACTGAGCTCTTTTTCTTCCTCCCGCTTGACTCCTGGACCTTCCATTCTCCTAGTTTCCTTCTCTTGCAAAATGGAAGCCGTAGTTGGGCCTGCATATTGATCATCTGTATCCTCTATTTTTATACTAGAGCAATCGGGATTTTTATGCCTTTCAACCCCCTTTTCATCCTCTAGCAGGACCAATCCTATTCTAATCCTATCCCTTGCTTGTGACTCTACCAAAGAATATTTTTGCAAACACTTAAGTTTGTGTTTTTCTAAGAAAACTCCCCTTGTGGCCAGTGTGGATGGTCAAATGGAGCAGGGAAAAACTAGAGGCAATAAATTATTTATTGATAGAGTTTGTGGAGGCAGGAAAATGAGAGGCGAAAAATTCTATGTAGCTGGAGTAGATTAATAATAATGCGTTGCAATGTGATATAATAAATGAAAAAAGGCTAGTTACAAAACAATATTCAGTATGATCTCATTTTTACAAAAAATATGTGTGTAGAAAAATATCTGGATTGAAGACCTCAATGGCTGAAGGCGAGAGGAAGACAGCCCTGGAAATGGTCCAGGCAGCTGGAACAGATAGACACTGTGTGACATTTGTATTGCACGAGGAAGACCATACCCTAGGAAATTCTCTACGTTACATGATCATGAAGAACCCGGAAGTGGAATTTTGTGGTTACACTACGACCCATCCTTCAGAGAGCAAAATTAATTTACGCATTCAGACTCGAGGTACCCTTCCAGCTGTTGAGCCATTTCAGAGAGGCCTGAATGAGCTCATGAGTGTCTGCCAACATGTGCTTGACAAGTTTGAGGCCAGCATAAAGGACTATAAGGATCAAAAAGCAAGCAGAAATGAATCCACATTCTAGTCCCTTATGCAGTATACAAGGAGAACTGTCCTCTAGGATATTCTCTTCCTGATGGTGCAGAACGCAGAATTAGAAGTTTGTGGTTACAGCATACTCTGTCCTTCAGAAAGGCGTGATTCTCGCTGTTGACCCCTCGCAGCTGTTGGAACCTCTGCCAAAACCTCTGTATTCTAATAAATTCCCTCTTTTATTTAAACTAGTTTGACTGGTTTCTGTTCCATGCAACCAAATGGTCCTTGAGGATGACTTTTTTTTTTCTTTTAATTAAGCCAGCATTGAAAATGAGGAAACTGAGCATATCAGAGACCTAGATAGGAACTGTGATCATGGGAATTAAAAGGAGTGTGTATCCATGTCTGTAGTTGGGGTGGTGGGAGTAAGGGAAGAGACAAAAACCATTACCCCAGTTAGACTGTTGTTAGTTTAAAAAAAGAAGGAAAGAAAATTGGGGTGGGGACTTGACTTCTTGCTAAACTTTTTGGCCTTTAAAGAATTGCATCATTTGCTGTGGTTGGTAGACTGGGCAAGGGTGGGAATAATTTGAAAGAAGTGTGAGAATTCTGGTTTTACATGAGAGTTTTAAGGAGTAAGGCTCCATCTTTGAGGCATTTACAGGAAATATACCAGTTTACTGCTTGAATTTTGGGATATTGATACTTAGTCATGATCTAAGTAAGGTAAGATGTTTTGATTATGTTACAGAAGGAGAAAATTGGGATGACTAGATAACATTTTCAGTCCTTAGATAGGTATAGCCTAGGGTAACGTAGAAGAAGCCCTATTTGAGAGAAGGTAAAGCCAAGGAGAAGGAAAATTCCAAGGAAATGACTGTTTTGGAAAACACATATCCCATCCACCAGTGCTCTGTGCTTTGGGGCCTTGTTTATGCTATCCCCTCTTCCTGGGCCAGTCTTACTCCTGCCATACTAAGTGAAAGCTTATGTGTCAGGCCCCCCAGCCTAGTTTGGGTACTTCTTTGTGCTTTCATTACGCCCTGTGTTTCCTGGCCTTGGTATTTACTATGCTGTTGGTAGTGCTTATTTACCCATTATACCAACTTGCAGGTCAACATGATTCTGGTACCTGGAACACCTGACAGGTAGTAGACACTTAGTAAATACTCTATGAATTCATGTAAGTAGTTATGGCCTGCAGCTTTTCAGTCACTCAAACCTGACCTCTTATACTAGCCTGCTGTAGAGCCTACATTTCCTATACTCAGTCAACTTCTTTAAAGATATTTCCATATTTTTGAGCACTAGTATGTTCCAGGCCTTGGGGATAGATATATAGGGATAGTGGATGAGACAGAGTAAGTCCTGTTCTCATAAAGCATGTGTTATAATAAGAGCCCCTTTAAAAAAAACAACAACAACAACAACAAAAAACATTGTAAGGCTCGCCATAGGACTCACACCTGGGAAGCCAAGGTGGGAGGATCACTTGAGCCCAGGAGACAAGCCTGGGCAACATAGGGAGTCCCTGTCTCTACAAAAAAATTTAAAAGCTATCCCGGCATGGTGACACATGCCTGTAGTCCCAGCTACTTGGGAGGCTGAGGCAAGAGGGTATCTTGAACCCAGGAGGTTGAGGCTGCAATGTGCCATGACCACACCACTGCATTCCATCCTGGGTGACAGAGTGAGACCCTGTCTCAAAAAATATATATAAAATTAAAAACTTGTAATTCTGTGAAAGCAGCAAATGTAGGGTCAAGATAGAAAACATGAGAAAGGAATCTGCTTTAGGCATGGAAGTTAGGAAAGGTGTTCTAGAGATTACAGGAAGGGAGAGAGCTGGCTGTGCAAAGAGAGAAAATGCATTCTGGGGGTATAGCATGTGCAAAGGTCCTGAAGCAGAAAACTGGTGGCGTGAGGAACTGAAGATATTGAAAGAAGATTTGTATGTTTTTGTAGCACAGTAGACAAGGAGAAGGGCCGGTCCCTCTGGAGTCCATGGGAGGAAGAGACGGGGTAGTAGAGATTTTGGATTTTAAGCACAGTGGGAATGGCATCTTCATTACTTTGATTACAGTGTTGGGGGAGATGAATTATAGGGAGGCTGGAGTAGTAGCAGAGAGAGACACTATAAAGAGTTGAAGTGGCCTAGAAGGGTAGAAGCTAATGATGGAGAAGAGAAGGTAGGTTTGAGGTATATTTTAGAATTGAATTGGCACAGAATTGGTACACCTCAGGAACTGAATGTGGAAGATGAAGAATCAAAGATGACTACTGCCTAGCTTTAGGGCCAATTACTGAAATTGAAAAGCTTAAAATGGAAAATAGATTGGGAGGTGGAAAAGATAATAGGAATCAAAAGTTTCATCTTTGAACATTGTAAGCAGTGGCTATGTGAGTTGGAGATTGTGGAAGAGATCTAAGCTGGAGACAAATTTTGTGAGTCCTTGCCATTAAGATGACATAAATTGATTAAAAAAAAAGAAATAGAGGGTGACAAAGAAGTGGGCCCAGAACCAAGCCCTAGGCAACTTCAGTATTTAAAGTTTGGGTCAAAGAAGAGTTTTAAAGATGAGAGTATTTATAAGTTTGGGTCAGTGTGATGGTAGGAAAGTGCAAAAGTAGGGTGTGGAAGCCAAGGGTTTCAAATAGGGAATAGAAAAATGTCACCTGCAGTTAACATGGAGGTCACTAGGCAGTAGCAGCATTAATTTACTGCCTAAGAGGAGTAAACATTACCACTCATACAGAGGAATGGCTTAGTTTGGTTTTCCAATAAAAGAAGCACATGAAGACATTGGAAGAGGTGAGTTTAGGTGGGAGCAGGGATGTTACAGGGCAAGGATACAGAATATTCTCTTATGGTGATAGTAAGAAATTCTGGAAAGTCAATGTTTAAGGGCATTAGCCTTTGAAGATAAAAGGAAGCTTAAAAAGGATGTGGAAAAGGATTAAAAACTTTTTTCCTCTCCCAAAACTTTGCCTGTGGGAATAGTAAACAGAATTACTTACATGGAGTTTAATTCCTCTGAACCAAGGCCTGTCAGGAGATGAAAACAAAGTTTAATTAGTGGACAGCAAGGTACAGACTGATGATAGCAGATGAAGTACAGTGGGAAGCACACCCAGAGGCGACCGCTCACCACATCACGACTTCATTGCACCTAAAAGGATTTAGACTGATCATGTAGCATTCTGTCTTGAATCTCTTTAGGGTGGCCATAGACTCACAGGTTCATAAAAAACACCTGCAGAAGGCAGTTGGGTGAAGGGAAGAAACTGAGAACAGGGTAGGCAGGTTAACCAAGAGTCTTGTATATGTGAAAGGAATCTGCATAAAGTCTGTAGGGACCTGAGGGAAAGCTGAGTTGGTCCAAAAAGGACCAGGGAGACGAATGTGAATCATACTCATACGTACTGTGAAAAGTTAATCCGCATCTGATTTGCACTCCAATAACATTTTATTCTAAATAAACTCATGCCAGTGATTCAAGATCAGAAGTTCTCTTCAGCTGTAAAGTACTATGACTTTTAAAAAGCTGATTATTAAATAATATTATATACCAAAAGCTTTTAATATATAGTAATTCTGAGTACTTGCTGGCACTTTCTATTTTCAAAGTACTTTACAAGCTAATTATTTATAAATTGCATATAGCTGTAACATCTAAGTACTCTAATCAGTTGGCATAATGCACAGGTTCACACAGAATCTCTAGAGATGGAAAGGTGTCTACATACGAAGTGGTCTCTTCAGTACTGACCCAAAGAGTATCTTGCATCTCAAGAGACAGGAAAGCATATCAAGTTCCATGGCCTACCGCCCACCAGCCGCCTTTTAGTTGCCCTTCAACATATTATTCAGATTTTAGATGGTCTCCAGATCACTAGACAAAAGTCATCTTTTTGGTTAGCGTTATTTAGAGTCATTCTTTGTAACAACCTTTAAACTGGGATCTTGGAAGTTTACGCATCTGCTTTCAAGTACTTACTAAGACCCCCAAACCCAGCCTTTTTTTGCTCGAATTCTTAATGTTGCTATTTTATTTTGCTGCTTTATAAACTATCCTGGTACAGTTACTGTGTGTCTGTTTTTTTTGTTTATTTTTTCCTCATGATGAAATTCTTCTCAAACTTGGATTATTAGATCTCTAATTATTTAACTATACAGTAAGTATGTACCTAATAGTAGCACAGTCCTGAGAAATGGTGGAAATAAGAGACTATGAATCTGTCCTGAAAATCCTTCTGTGGTTTTGGAGAAGGCAGACAAGAGCTGTACACATGAAAAAGAAAACCAGTTGTACTGACAATGAAGTTCCCGAATGTGCAGTGTAGAGTATTACGTGATGAATTCAGAATGGGATGGGTGAAAGGCACTACTGAAACTTCAATTCTTTCGTGAGCACCCATTCTGTCAGCCAGTGAAGATGGCAAAAGAATTGGCAGCTTATAAAATACTAATAACAGGAATAAATGGTTTCCTTTTTCTCAGTGTAAGAGAGCTGTTAAAGATTCTTGAGCGAGAACTGCCATAAAGTTTTAGTTTTTTGTTTTTTGTCCCATGCCCGTGTGCAGAATGGGTAAGTGGAAGGAAACTGGAAGAAGCAGTGAGCTGGGGACATTTGTAATAGTTCAGGTGTCATGTAAGGAAGGCATACTTGTAGGACAGGAGATAAAAGGATGGATACAAAAAAAAATGCTTAAACAAAAAAAGTAACTTAGAGACAGATTCTATAGAGGAGTAATAGAAGAGTTGTTGATGACCCCAAAGGCCCCATATCCAGGTTCATTTACCCCTTTGTTTATCCTACCATTCCCTCACAACCAAAAACCGGTAAGGCAGGATTTATCATTTCTTCTCTCTAACTTGTCCTTACTAATAGGAGTTAGTGGGTGCAACCACCCTTACCTCCTTCCCAAACCCATATCAGAAGAATTCATGTCTTTTACAAGGATATGAATCCAGGGCTACCAATATGAAAATTGAGAGTTGAGGGGAGGAGATCAGGGCAGTGAACAGCTTGGCTCTTGCAGTCTGCACTCACCAAGTTGCTTGCTTTACAGGGAATGTTTTCATTAATTCGTTCCATAAATATTGAGCACATACTACATGGAGGCACAGTTTAGGGGCCAAGGATACGGCAGTGAACAAGTTGACCCACATGCAGTTTTTTTTTTTCTAATGGCAGAGTTGGACAATAAAGAAACATGCAAACAAATTTAATTTCAGGTAGTAAAATAATGATGACAAGGAGAAGACACTGAGATTAAGTAGTTAAGGAAGGCCTTTCTGGGGAGGTGACATTTGAGCAGAGAAATACAGGAAGAGAGAGACCAAGGATAAAAGAGAATGAGCCCAGAATTTTTTTAAAAACCTGAGCTTAGATTATTTAGCAATGAAAGCAAAATTATGAACCTTTCTAGAGGAATAAATTGTGTATTTCAGCCTTGTATGTGTTTATAACTTTTATTAGTGCCTAAATTTATATCATCTGTCTTTAATCTGTATATGTATTTACCTAACAATTACAGTAAAGAATATGGAACTACTCTGTGGGAAGGAGGATATGTAGGACATTGGAGGTGTTTTTGGTTGGCTGATATATGTATGTATATTGCAGGGCTTATTTTAATTGAAAAATTTTTTTTTTTTAAGAAAAGTACACTTTTTTTTTTCTTTTTTTGAGACAATTGCACTGTTAACCAGACTGGAATGCAGTGGTGCAATCTCAACTCACTGCAGCCTTGACCTCCCACGCTCAAGCAGTCCTCCTACCTCAGCCTCCTGAGTAGCTGAGACTACAGGCATGTGCCACCATGCCTCACTAATTTTATTTTATTTTTTTGTGGAGATAGTCTCACTGTGTTGCCCAGGCTGGTCTCAAACTCCTAGACTCAAGTGATCCTCCCACCTCAGCCTCCCAAAGTGCTAGGATTATAGGCGTGAGCCACTGTGCCCAGCCAAAATAGACCTTCTTTAGGAATAGAAGTTAATGTGTGTGGAATCCTGAATATCTTTTCAGTAAGCATAGGCATAGCAAACTGAGGCAGTATAACATTGGAATTAAGAGCTGTTGGACTCACAATGCCTGGGTTTTGATCCTGGCTCTAGACGTTAGCCATGAGACCTTGGACATACTGTTTAATATCTTTGTGCCTGAGTTTCTTCTTCTGTAAATCGGGATAAGAAGAATACCATATAGGGATGTTAAAACTGTTACTTTAGATAATATTCAAAGTGCTCGGGAATGTTAGCTATTAGTGTTATTATTGTAATATCATTGATGTTGAGCAAGCTGGGTTGGTTTATAGTCCTTCAAAGTGAAAACTTGGAAACAAAAAACCGTAGTAGCCTGTGTTATTTTTTTCTTTTCTTCCGTCTATAATACGATTTGAGGACCCTTGTATGGAAGGTTATCAGTCTGTTAAAGCCATAGCTTTTAAGAGAAATACTTTAAAATAGCATTCTCATTAATAGGATATTTTAAAAAATCACAGACGAATTGTGTTTCTCCTCTTTGAAAAAAAGAAATTAAGATTCTGATGGAACATTCATAATCTTGCTTAAGCCTTAAGATAAAGGTTAAGCAGAAAGAAAAGCAAGTTCTATAGCAGATGGATACCTGGCTTGGTGCCAGGTATCTGGACTATTGGTAGGAAGCCAGGGCTCAATCTAGGTCAGTTGGTTGTAAAAACTGCATTACAAAGACTATATTTATTTATTTTTTGAGACGGAGTCTCACTCTGTTGGCCAGGCTGGAGTGCAGTGGTGCGATCTCAGCTCACTGCAACCTCCGCCTCCCGGGTTCAAGAGATTCTCCTGCCTCAGCCTCCCGAGTAGCTGGGACTACAGGCACCCACCACCACGCCCAGCCAATTTTTGTATTTTTAAGTAGAGACGGGGTTTCACCATATTGGACAGGCTGGTCTCAAACTCCTGACCTCGTGATCTGCCTGCCTCGGCCTCCCAAAGTGCTGAGATAGCCACCGCTCCCAGCCTGATTTTTTTAATCTAGTACTGTTTCTCTGTGTATTCCCTGTTCATTACGCAAGGCACTTAGCATATCGCAAAAAGAAAAGCTACCTTGGTGCTTTTCTGAGTTTTACATTCCTAAGTCAAACCTCAAAAAAATTATGAATAATGCCCCCACCAATTCTGTTAAAAAGGACTCCAAGAGAAAATCCAACAGCCTGGAGCATCTAATCACGCAGAGACTGAACTAGTTGGCTTAAACAACAGCTTGGGGTTACAATTTTTGTTGTTTTTTTTTTCATGGGTGGGAGAGACTTTCTTTTTCTCTGCCGACCTCTTTCAAGGCAGTGTTGTCTAGAGGCGAAGGGCAGGGACTCTGAAGTCAGAGGGCCTGTTGGCTCCACACTTCCTATCTTATGAATGTGGGCAAGTGACTTAACCTTTCTGAGCCTCAGTTTCCTTACCTATAAAATTAGGCTAATAATGACACCTACTTCATAGGGCTATTGTGACAAATAAATGAAGTAAAGCACTTAGCACAATTTCTAGCACACTTACTCAAACATTAGCTATTGCTATTGATATATATGGTTGTTGTTTAAGCCAGTTAGTGGGAGTTAAACTAATGATCTTCACAGTACAGACTGTGTCGTGTTATCCATAGGAGCCCTCCTGGCTGGCTTGCATGAGCTGCCTGCCTCCCCCACCTGCCCCACCCTGCTCTCTTCCCAAAGCATCACCTGTGACTCTGCCACACTGGCCTTCTCACTTCTTTTATCCATATAAGCCTAACATTGCCATCTCAGGGCCTTGGCACTTGCCCTTTACTTCCCGAACTTCTCTTCCCCTAAATCTTCACATGGCCTGTCTGTTTCCAAAGTCGTTTGCTCAGAGAGACCATCCTTGACTGGGCATTAGTCCATTGCTGCATAACAGATTATCCCAAAACTTAGTGGCTGAAAGCAACAAATACGTCTCAGTTTCTGTGGGTCAAGAATCTGGGTGGAGCTTAGCTGGGTGATTTTGACTCAGGGTCTCTGACAAGGCTGTAGTCAAGATGTCATCCAGGCTGCAGTCTTGAGGATTGCGTGGGAGAGGATTTACCCACAAGCTCACTCATGCTTCATGCCATGGCAGCTGGCTTCCTGCCAGAGCCAGGAAGACAGAGTTAGAGAGAACCCAAGACAGAAGCCAGTCTTTTTATGCCCTACTCTCAGAAGTGGTATCCCATTGCCTGTGCTCTATTCTGTTGGTTAGACAGGAGTCGGTAAGTCCAGCCCACACTTAAGAGGAGGGGAGTACATGAGGGTCTGAATACTAGGAGGTGGGGATCCTTGGCACCATCTTAGCGGCTGCTTACCCATCCACCTTCTCTAAAGTGGCAGGCACATCCACATACAAACCTCCATCACTCTCTATTCCCATACCTTGCTATATTCCTTCATAGTACTCATTGTCAACTGACGTTATATTATATATTTACATATTTATTGTCTAATTCCACTTGAAAAATGTCTCCTTGGTGACAAGGGCTTTGTCCTTGTTTGCTTCTGAACCCCGAGCACTTAATACTGGGCACACAGTAGGCTTTCATTGGTGTTTATTCAGAAAGTGAGTGAATATATGCATGATTACATAGCAGTGTCAGAGTATGAGTGCCACAACAGGAAGAAGGACTGATGATTTATAATGACATTTTTTTGTACACTTATTAGCTGACACTTGCAACTCAGAAAGCCACCGCAGTAACAAGCTTCAAGACGACAAAAAATTCTTGAGTGAGACAAGGAACCATGCCTATCCTATGGCTTCAGTGGGAGGAGGAGCTGGGGGGAGGCATGGGTAAGCATCATAGAGAGCCTTGATAAAGATGGTTATGCTTTATATTCTGTTTCATTTTTGTCTTCTCTGTGTCCTCAAGAGCCTCTAACATTACTATCTTCACCACCTTGATCCCATGCTTCATCCGTTATCTTGCCTCTCTATTGGTCTAAAAAGGTAGAGTATCTCCCACTTGAAGTTGATTGATGGACATTTTTACTTTGCAACAGCAGTATGGGAGAGTGATATGGATTTTCCTTGGGATCTTGTCCCCACAGAACTCTAGTAGAGAAAAAGTTTTAGGATTGTTGTTTTGAGTACCGTGAAGTGGAATTTAAAGGATTTGATTCCAAGGTATGCTGTCTTTTCAATTCCAAATAGTACACTCATTTCCTAACCAGCTGTCTCGTAAATCTATGCCATTTACTACAAATAGCATTGCTTTGGAAAAATAACAGAAGGCGTGCGTTTGTTTTTCCAGCAGCTATTTAAGGTCCATTTGTCTTCCAGGTACCAGGAGTGCAAAGACGAATCTCATTTCATGCCTGCCTTCACAGAGTTTGCAATCTGACTAGACCAAAGAGCTGTGTAGTATTGAATTCCTGAAGGATAGGTGTCATTTCTTCTAACTCTTTTACCTCATTAGAATTGCAGCACCCCTCCCGCCCCCCAGCACTCCTACCTTGTAGTATTTTTTCTATAGCACTTACCTTCCAATATATGAGATATATAATTTACCTATTTATTGTATTCTTTACATATTGCCTTTCCCTCTACTCCTCAAACACACACACTGTAACATAAGCTGCGTGAGAGCAGAGATTTTTGTTTGAATGTTCACTGATGTATCCACAACCCCTGGAACCATGCCTGGCTCACAGCAGGTGTTCAAAAAATGTTTATGAAATGATTGACTCTGTATTGTTTTTTCATTAAATACCCCAAGAGCTGAACTTGAATTTGAAAAGGGAAATAACTATTCTATAAGCTTCGAATTGAGAACGACAAATTTGTGGTTGTGTGTCTTCAACTCCATAGTCTGTCACACGTAGATGACAAAAGACTGGGCCTGTCCAGGAGGAGTCAGATCTAGAGGTTCATTTAGGCAGAGGGTGACCAGAGCAGGCAAAGATTGAGTGCCAGAGGAGTAGCCTATGCAGTAGGAACCAAGCAGATCTGATAGATATTGCCAGGTAGATGACTCCAGAGGGGTCACCTGAGCTAAGAATTGGGCATGTTATTATACACTCGTAAGAAGGCAGAGCTTTGTATCTGCAAGGCCAAATTTGGCTGCAATGCATCTCACATTAAGTGAGAACTGACCCCTCCAAGGGTGACAATATTGGTTTTGTGAGCACCTGTTCTACCCATATACCTACTGCGTGGTTTCAGATTTGGGGAATTCCCAGACCGATAATATTTCAAAAAAATCTAATGGGGTGAAAGGATGTGGGATTGCTTAAGTTTTATTTTGCCCTTACTTTGTGAAATGGACTTTCCCTCACTTCGGTGAAAAATTACCGGAAATCCCAGTCTTTATTTAGGTGACCTGAAGCACTTGGAGGCCAAAACAAAGACTTAAAGCATTCAATAATTTGATGTCTGTTGTGCCATTTTTATCTTGTTAGCTCCACAATAAATTGAACAGAGTCTTGGCCTTTTCCCTTGGGTCCCCGTGAGCATTTGTGTACAACTGTTAATAAGTTACATGGGATCTAAGAATAAATTTTCATTGGAATTCCGATTTCAAGTGAAGGATCACCCAACATTGCGATCCCTCATCTAACATTATTTCAGATCCTGAGTTGCTTCTTTGCTCTGCATACTTAAACATAAGTCCTGGTGCTTAGAATACTTAACAAGGGGTTTTTGTTGCTGTTGTTTCCAAAAGTGATTAATATAAAATTGGTAATGTAAAATTAATATAAGCTTCATTTATCACTTCATTCCCTGAAGATGAGGCGTAAAAGAGTACCATTATCATGTTCTTGTCAAAGTAAATGAGTTGGATTTATATTATTTATCAGACCTTGTAATTGAAGCCTTCTAGATTTGATACTACAGTTTTATTTCTGCTTTTTGTTTATTGGATTGTTTACATGGGGAAGATTGCAGTTTGTCCTTAAATGGATGGAAAATATTAGGGATTCTAGGGGCTTATGATTAGAAACTTACGATTCGTGTGTTTATATGGCAGAGATTGCACTTTGTCCTTAAATGGTTGGAAAACATAAAGGATTCTAGGAGTTTATGATTAGGAACTGTTGTGCTGAAAATGCCTGTCTTTAGAAGTGTTAGCTTACAGATGTGTCACTGTCTTCTGCCCAGACTTGTAGCAAGCAAGCAGAGGATTCCCTTCCTATTTGCTTGTTCTAATAAGTTGGTCCCCATTGGAGAGCAATGAAAGATCAGAACAAGCCAGAACATGAGGAGGCCAACTAGGCTTATTCCTGGCCAAAAGCAGACAGTCTAACAGACACGTAACTGTGACTGTAAAGTAAGAAGACTGATTTGCCTCACCAGGTAGGAAAACCAGTTTAATCCTCCTTCAAGGCAGATAGTGTCTTTTCCCCTTTATAGAAAACAACCGAGACCTGGGGAAGTTAGGTAACCAGCCTAAGGTTATATGACTAGTAATTAGATAGGAACCCAGGATGGCCTGACTCCACAGACTCTGCTTTATTTTGACACATAGTCTCACTCTGTCACCCAGGCTGGAGTGCAGTGGGGTGACCTTGGCTCACTGCAGCCTTGACCTCCTGGGCTCAAGCAATCCTCCTACCTCAGCCTCCTGAGTAGCTAGGACCATAGGTTCAAGCCACCAAGCCTGGCTAATTTTTGTATTTTTTGTAGAGATGGGGTTTTGCCATGTTGCCAAGCCTGGTCTTGAACTCCTGAGCTCAAGCTATCCACCCGCCTTGGCCTCTCAAAGTGCTGGGATTAGTCATGAGCCACCACTCCTGACCAACTCAGCTTTTAATGGGCATGACGTCATCGATGTTACCTGCCTTGGACTCACATGAAGCTAACAGCTTTGCCAGAGCATATGCTCCAAGGAGTTCAGTTTAAGAGACAAAATTGTTGGCCTAGCTGAAACATGTTGGAAATGGAACTGTTCTCTGTAAATTTTAAACGTGAAAAGAATCAAATGAATGAGAGAGTAACTTGTTAAGAACCCAAATAAAGGTTTACTGATAATACTTGGTTTGTGAAAATACCATTTTTCATATTATTAAACCTTATTAGCATTATCTTTAAATATGTTCATTTTAACTTTTTCATCTAAATTGTGCCAAAGCAGCACTTGATCATCCTCAAAAATTCACGGATTGAATGAAATAAGGGTATGTGTTTTTTGACAGAACTCTGGATATGAAGTTAGAAAGCTCTGGGGTGGAGTCAGCTGTGTCCCTTACTGGTTGACCTCAGACAAGGCAGTCTCCCTGAGCGTTAGTTGCTTAACCAATAAAAGGGAAACAGAAACTTTAAGGGTTCGTCTCAGCCTCGGTGAGGTAATATATATTATTCTGTAAATTGCTGTGCACATGATATTTTAGTTAACATACATAACTATGAATAGTATATCTATGATTACTATTGAAATTATAACTGTAAAGTGATAATTTTAAAAAATTCTTAAAATAACAGATTTGTTCAGTGCTTTATAGTTACAAAGTAACTATAAATTATATTAAATATATATTTTATATATATTTTTATATATATATAAATTAATCCCCTTAAGAATATTGAAAGGTTAGTAGAAATATCTTCATTTTAATCACATAGCTCTGTGACCTTGAATATCACAGGATCACAGAGCTAGTAGGTGCAGAACTGGGACTCATTTTCTCACTGCTGTATTGTGGCTGCTTTCTTATTCTCTTAAGGTTACTTGATGGTGTCCTAGATTTAAAATTATAAAGGAAGAACTGCATAATCAGTCTTCTAAAAGCATTGAGAGGTGTTTTAGGGATTATATAAAGATAGAACAGTTACTGAGTAAGTCTATTCAGTCTGGATTTTTCAGGTAAGAAATTCTGCTCTGAAGCTTGTGTGTTGCAGATCACAATAATCATAGACACATCACATAGCTTGGGATAGTGTTAGTGTTGGTACTTACAGTGTTGTCCTCTAAAGGTAATGATCCTGGGCTAAAATATTATAATTATAATCTGTCTCATCATTTCTCCCCAGGGTGGCCATACATGCCATCTAGGCTTTGAGAGGAAAAAAATAAATATAGGTAATTTTGAGTTAAATTTTCAAAAACCAGGTATTATTTAGTGTTAGGCAAGTTGTTAACTTCTCTAAACCATAATTTCCTTGGCTTTATATGACAAAGTTAAACCAGATGGCCTCTAACATTTGAGAAACTTTTCCCTTATATTTTTTAATAATATAGATTGTATTTAATGGATCTTTACCTGAACATTTTGGTTCAGGCGATTAAAATGAAAATTATAGCAAAAAGATCCTTGAAACTTTTCTAAAAACACTGGGCATATAGGAATTAATATAGTATATGTCCCAGTTTCCATCAAGCAAACAGTAAGAGAGAACTGTAAATTTAGGGGTCTAATATTTCAAATGAGATGTGAAAGTATGGTCCCAAGCATTTGTACTGAAAATGCAGTGCCCCTTTTTTGGTAAGCGTAAGAGTGTATTAGACTTTGGGAGGAAGCCAAATTATGCTGTTTGGGTATCACCATGATCTGTCTCTCAGAATTTTCCCCTGCAGTCTCAATTGGGTACCTATTCTATTTTTAACTTAGTTCTAAACTCTTTGTTAGCATTGCTCCATCCAATTAAACTGCAGCTGCTGTTCTATTCCCTAAGGATTGTTTATGTTTCAGTGGATGAGATGGTCCTAATATATATGGCTACTTAAAGTACAGTTTTAATTCAGGGACAAGAAAATATTGTGTTTTAAGTTTTTGATATTTTGTAAAACAATGCATAAACAAACATTGGCTCTAGAATATGCTTTCACATTTCCCTTGTTGGTTATATCATCACATATGATTTATAAGTCTCTGAATGATAAAGTGTGGTTTGCTGGGTTTTGGTTGTCTTGCAGCTGGTTTCTGATGCCAAAATCATCGATTATATTACTCTCTGTGGTTCTTTTGGCAGCTGATGTGTTGTTGGTATGATAAGTGGTATGATATAAAGGTAAAGTTTGGATTAATCGTAATGGAATTTTCCATGCCTTGGGTTTTTCTCCTATAGAGATTAGTCTCCGTGAGCTGCTTCCTTCCTTTCAGTTAATCTCTGCAGCCTTTCTAGTGGTTCCTCCTGTGCTGTTGAATTCAGCATCTGTAAGAATGTGTTTGCATTGTACCAGAGCTCTACAACTTTGGCCAGCTAAGAAGGAAGCATCTCTGGGATCTTTGAATGTCACTATAAAACCTTATTTGCACAGTTGTGCAGTTTTGGCCGACTTGTTCAGTGGACCATCTAAGTTCATCACTTTGAACTTTTGTAAACATTTTCCTTAAAGGGATGCTGCTCTCAAAGTTAGGTTTATGTATATGTTTAACCGCTTAACTCTATTAATTACTCCTTTATATAAATATAGAGTTTTCCCCAAAAACACATGTATATATGTTAACTAAGTTTTTTAAATTGTGAAATGGGATTTAAAATTACCTTGTCCTACTTAATTTCATTGCTGTATAAATTGGCACCAGAAAAACAACTTGAAACTTGACAGTGCAGGGTTTAAAGAGTTAAGAATTTACCGGTGGATTTTAATACGTTAAAAACTTTTTTTTTTTTTTTTTAGAGATAGGATCTTGCTATGTTGCCCAGGCTGGCCTCAAACTTTTGAGATCAAGTGATCCTCCCACATCAGCCTCCTGAGTAGCTGGGACTACAAGCATGTGCCACCACACTGGCATACATTTGTGTAGTATATTTTTGTAGTTAATTATTGATGTAGAAAATACTGTCTATGTATATATGTACTATTTTTTCAAAATCTCTCCCTGCCACTGTGTGGAGGAAACTACCATATCCCTCAAAGCCATGTTTGATGCCTAGAGTGTGAAAGACAGAAAATGCCTGGTGATCAAGATGAGGCCTGGTCTGGCAGGCAGTCCCCCACAGCAGGCGGGAGGCACGATCGCTCTAGAGTGGGCTACACCCTCTATTTCACTGGCTCTTCATCACCTCTTGCCTCTAAGGCAGGACTCTGCCTTGCACTTAGCGGCCGCAGGGCTGTCACTGAACCTGTGATGTTGTCTGTGGAGAGCAGGCTTTCTCTTCTTCCCATCTCATTGTGTATTGCTGGATTTCTAAGAATTAGAAGTATACATATGTTTTCTTCCTGGGGTTAAAAATGACTTTATTCAGATGACGACAGGTAAATTATTTTATCTTGAAGTAGCATTTTCAAGAGACGAATTTCTAAGTGTTTTTAAATGAAAACACTTTAAAGAGCATGAAGTGATGAGATGCCAAAATCCTACACATTCTAGAACTTTCTTTTATTTTTTTCGATTCCTTGCTCTTAGCTCTGAGTATAATTTATAATCATTTGATGAATCAGAGACTGAAATCTACAAGGGGTAGACAGCTTGTTTTCTAGCAGATTACTACAGCCTTGACACGCTGAAGAAAATAGCTTCAGCAGGCTGACCAGACTTTCTGCTGAATAGGCCATCCTCAGGGCTGAGATCCAAGAACTCTGAGGTATTGTTTAGGACAGTCTACAGAGAACTGCAGATGATTTGTATCAAATAAAGCTCTTTTAGGATTAAGAGAGTGATTTACAGACCACGCTTTTGGTGAGGTGTTTTTTCTGGTATGTGGTGTGTTTATCAAAGAACAGTACACCTACCAAACTTCTCCCTCATTTAAAAAAAAAACTGTAGAGGCAAACTTTAGAGGCTTGCATTGTAATGTTTTTTGTACAACTTCTGTGATATTTTTCCTGTCTACGTTTTGAACAGCTGTTTGGTGAGAGTCTGAATTTTATTTTTTATTTCTGCTTTTTGGTCTTCTGCCATTTTTCCTATCCTTTACTAAATTCAAGCAGCTGCCATATTAGCTTTTCTTTGCTGGATATTGGCTCCCTTCCACACCCATCTTTCTAGACTTTAAATCCCTTTTTCTTTTGCAGTTTTGTTTTCATCAGTTTTGCTCTCGAGAGCATCTGTTATCTTAAAGAGATAACAAAATACATTTTACTGAGTAAAAGAACTCAAGAATTATTTGACCTTATATTCTCTGTGTGGATTTTTCCCCCAACTAATATTTCAGAAGAGCGTAGACTGTAATATTTTTAAACCTAACATTTGACCTATCAACAGATCTGCTCTTCCTGTTATTGTATTGTCCATGGGCTTTTCTATTCAGAGTTTACTATTTCCTAATTAACCCTATCACCACCACCCCACAAAGTTATTTTCAGTAAGAGATGCTTTTCTTCATAGCGCATATAAACATTTACCATGGCACATTTACTCAGGTTTTATAATATGAATTGAAAAAGAATCACTGTATTTTCTGTATCAGGATTTAAGAATAAATATTTGTAAAAATACTTGCTGCTTTGAAAATGAAGTCAGTAGACCCTATAGTGAAGTAGGTGTCTTATGAACTGAGAAATAAGTTTTCCCTAGGAACTAAATGTTAAGAATTAACCCACATTTTAACCAAAGAAGTGATCTCTCTGTAATCGTAATCCACTCTCAGTGGCCATTTATAAATGGGTAGTTGCAGATTTGAGAATGTTGATGTCCAGGTGAGGGGACTTGAGTTTTGTCTTTGCCAGAGCCGTTCTTGTCATGATAAGCACCATTAAATATTGCTGCTCTACTTGCCCCTCTCACTAGACTGAGCTTCTTGAGGACTAGGATCATGCTTTGTAATAGAGCTGTGGTGTAAGGGTTAAGATCCTGGGGCCTAGAGTCAGATTGCCTGGGTTCACATCCCAGGCCCTATCATTTATTGGCTATTGCGGCCTTCGGTAAGTTTCTTGACTTTTCCTTATTTTCTTCTTCTTTCCTTACCTGTGAAATGGGAGCTACATAAGTTGTGAGGATTAGCAGTAAGGTAAATGGTACATAAGTACTGTTACCATTATAATTTTTCATCATGTCCCAGTGGTGCATGTTAAATGCATATTAGAACTGTATTCAAAGGAGAATTGCGTGGACCCTGGATGAGGAGAGCAGCCCTATGTATCACAAATGCATAGATGCCTCTGTCAGTGGAGATCCAGTGCTCAGTGCAATTCATAACCCAGGAAACACCCTCCTCATGTTTTGACCTGCATCCTTGAATGAAAGGAAACTGTGTTTAAATATGTGAAGATTGTACCAATGTTGACTTTCCAGTGGACACTACTTTAGAGTATGGAAAGGTTTTGAGCTGCAGAAAAGTTAAAAAGAGAAAAGACATTAACTTGTCAAGTCCTTCATCTTGGCATGAATGCAGTAGATCCTTCACTAAGAAAATATTGTTTCCCACTAGTGCTAAGCTTCCATTTTCTTGCTTGTCATAGTATTTCATTTCATGGTTCTGAAGATACTCATGATTTAATACAGTACTTGAAACAGTTGCACTTGGAAACTGAGTAACATTTTGCAATCTTAGATCATATTACTCTTATGTTTGTATATGTGTAGGTCTATGTGGAACATACAAGAAATTTGACACTGATTCATAGATCATTTGATTATTTTACATTTTGTTTTTTAATACTTTTAGACTATTATGGTTTATAGAACATATAACCTTCCCTCAGTATCCCTGGGGGATTGCTTCCAGGACCCCCATGGATACCAAAACCCACAGATGCTCAAGTCTCTGATATAAAATGGCACAATATTTGCATATAACCTACATGCCTCTTCCTCTGTACTTTAAATCATCTCTAGATTGCCGGTAACCTAAGTAATCTATTATTACTAATATTACATTGTACTAGGTATAATCTTGTATTACCTAGTACAATGTAAATTCTACGTAAATAGCTCTTATTCCGTATTGTTTTTTATTTGTGTTATTTTCATTATATATATATATATATATTTTTTTTTTGCTTCTTTAAAAAAAACTTTCAATCCATGTTTGGTTGAATCCACAGACACAGAGGGCCGACTGTATACTCTTATGCTTACAAAAAATGGGGCACTGCATTTTCAATACAAATGCCTGGGACCATACTTTCATATCTCATGTGAAACACCGAATTCCTAAATTCACAATTCTATCTTAGCGTTTGCGTGACAGCAATTGGGCCATATGCTAAACTTTCTGTATTAATTCCTATACATCCAGTGTTTCTATATAAGCCCCAAGTCAAAGTATTTACAAGGCTCTTTTTCCTATAATTTGCAAGGAATGAAACCGCTTTTAATTTATGTGAAAATCTTGATTATAACAATATGATTAGGGACTTTATTAAGATCAGTGCAAGAAAATAAGCTTCATGGAATATATACGGAATATTTCTGCCTTTCCACATTAATCCAAATATTACCGACTCATTAACAGAATAATCAGTGTATGCAATAAGTTAATTCTGTTGTTTGATACTTAGCTGACTTTCAGCCATTTCAAAAAATGGGCCTATAAGAAAGGAGCAGTTGCATCTATTGACGTGGAGCAAACAGGGAGATTGGGAAAGGCTTGGTGGAGAGGGTAATGTCAGACCTGAGTGTCTGGTGTAAAGGTTGTGAGTGGAGAGTGATTTGGACAGAGGGCATAACCCGGGCATAACCCCATGCATGTAACAGCAAATGTAGTGTTGCAGTTGGTGGGAGTGTCTAAGCCATGTTAGGCCTCTGGACTGTCAGAGCCAAGGCCCTAGATGTGGTGATCCCACAGGGCATCTGTGTGGCAAAGCCTTGCAGAGACAGGCTAGTAGCCCTCCTGTGACGTCTCACCCTCTTTGTATTGGCACCCTCCACTCCAACATTAGGCACTGTCATCTCAAAACACAATTAGGATCTCCACTAAGAAATGGAGTTCGGAAGATGTTAACATGTGTGAGTGAAGTGGGATTTTGCCCACTTATAATATAATGAAGCAAAAGAATAATATTGGAAGCTAAACAAAGCCATTTATCACTGATCAATAACTCCCTAAAGGGAAGAGTGTTTTCTAGATCTGAAACTTCGCTGAGATTTTCAGGCAGCCCTAAAGGATCAAAGTCCTCAATCCTGACAGGAAAGATTCTAGCTGTGCCTCATTCTGTGTCCTTCGTCAGTGTCTGTGGTTTCCCAGTCTGCCCTAATGTTTGATGACACTAAGGATACGTGTTGCTGTTGTGCCCCTGTTCGTTTGGCCACTATAGGGGATTGCTCCCTCAAGAGCCTGTAGCTATTCATTTTTTTCATTACATTTATTTGCCCAGTGACATACTATCTTTTTCTCTTTTATCTTCTTTTCACCTCCTTTGTCTTTCCTCTTCTTCCATCTCACCCATCATCATCTATTCTGTCTACAGATGGAGTATTTTTATTTTTAAATCCTTGCATTTGTATCATGTCCCACACATACCCAGAACCCATTTATTCCCCAGATCTTAACTTAGTACCTACCATGTGCCAGGTATTGAGAAAACTAGGTTGAAAAAGACAAGTTCTGAGACCTTTAGGAGTGTAGTCAAGTAAAACATAGCTATCCTAGTTCTTCTGCTTATAAAATACAGAACACTTGGATCCAAATCAAATATTTCATTTTATCCTCATAACAACCCTGTGAGGTAATTATTATCATCGTTGCAAAAAGCAATCTGCAGTATTTTTGTCTTATTTTTCCACCATTGCTTAAAATACCACTTTCTTCTATCTTTAGTTCATGTGGGCATGAAATCAACAAAGGATCTCATTGATCTTCCTTTCACACTCACGCTCCTCCATCACTTTCCAGTCCGTTGCCAGCATAAGTTCTTCTTAAAAATTCAGCACCTTTTCTCATGACTTTCTGTTTGTTATTTTAGAAATGAATATTGGAACTCCCTCCTCACATTCTCCTAGATAATCCAATATTTGTTTTTAAAGTACATATATGGCTCTTTATTTTATATGTAGTCCCTAATAGCCTCTTCAGAGAAGAGCCTTGCTCACCGTATAAATTACAGTACCTTGTATTTAGCAAGTGTGTAATGTAGATTAGCCAAATTTAACAAAATGTACAGATTAATTTATTGTGCCTCTAGTTTGTCTGAAAAATTCTTTTCCTTTCCCAAATGACCTCAGTGTTCCTATTGAGTTTTACCTTGTGTTTAAAAACGCTTTTCACAATTTGAATTTTTTTCACCTTTCTTTAGAGCTGATACATGACCCCAGACAATTTAATGTTTTACTGAAATTAAATAAGGATATTTCTAAATTTTTGCCTGTGTCTGTAGTCAAAATACTAAGTCATAAAGAACCAAACTTTGTCCTGTGGTTTCTACAGATCCCTATGACTACTAAACCACTAGTTACTACTGGCAGGATGAACCCATAAGCAGTTGTTTGCAGATGTTCAGAGTGATCTGATCATCTGTCCATATTTTTTTTATCAATGATCTGACATCAAAGCTTTACCAAAGATGAAGTAGATAGTTCCATTTTTCTCTCTAAGCTTTATTACTCCATTATGGGAAGAAATTTAGATTGCCATCGTAAGGTTTCTTTTACATGTATGTGGATGACTCCACAAGTATAAACATGTTTGCCTTCAGCACTGATAACGTGTTGGGCCTTTTAGATGACATCCCAGTCAACAGCAGCAAATGATGCTGTGCTCATTTCTGCCAATTTTCTAAGAAGTCTGTATGCTTGTCACCAAGTCGTGCTTGTTTGAACACACTCAGGAAGAGAGAAGTCCTGTTAAACAATGTATTGCCTTTTTTGAACCTGTTTTTCTGTCCATCATGTGACAGATACTGTACTGTATAGTTAGCTGATCGAAGGTGACTTTTTAAAGACTGAGAGAGACACAAATGAGGAAAGCTTCTAACGTTCAGCCCTGTGTTCCTAGCTTTCCTTCACCATCGCAGGAAGAGGCCTGTAGCTCCCTCTGACTGACTCCATCATTTTTGAGCAGTTATTTGAGATTTAGCTTCTCTGATTTTATTCCTTTAAAATTCCCGTTTTCCTACTTTATTGTTTAATTTTCCTCTCAATTTCTGGTGCTTTATTTCAGTTGCCTTCAATTTCTTGCTACCCCTTCTGTATACTGGAACAGTTAACCCTCAGTTGATTAAAGTGATTAAAAAGAAACAGACCCAGATAACTCAAAACTAATTTGTTTGACTTTGGATTTTAAGATGATTTTGTACCAGATTTGCATTCCCACTTGGGTTTTATTTAAGCTGCTATTATGATCAGTTGACATTCCTTAAGCATGTACCAGCTGGCTAATGGAGTGAACAGGCAGGCCTGAGGAAGCTGTGCTAGGATGGAAAATTGGCTGGAGATAATACACACATGGATCATTGAAAATTGATTGTGGTTTGTTCCTGTGCCCAGAAAACCGTCTGCTTAATGACTCAGCTCTCTTGGGTCTCCATGGAACTTAGTATTCTAATATAATTAATTGGTTTTACAAAGAAACCTTCAAGATATTGAAAAGAACCAAGTATAAAAACTAGCATACCAAGAACTAAGTTTATGTCTGAATAATTTTTTAATGGTTCAAGTTCTGTATATACTTAGTACTTATATGTTCTCCTATTTGCTTTTCCTGTATTTTAATTATAGTTTACACTTCTTTCATCATCTCATTAAAAACTGTCTTGTTTCATGCACGTTGATGTTTCATAATCTTTGATAATTTAAGTATTTTGCCTTTGTGATAATGTAGAATAGAAACTGGATTTATAATTTCCTTACCCAGTAATTCATTAATGGGGTTTCTCGAGGAAACAACAGAGGCTATAGTAATGGGGTAATTGCTGACTTTTTCCCCTTAATTTTGAAGGTAGTGATACTGTTTTAAGGTTGGGATACTTGATTGCTAGAAATTGTTGTTTTTTTCTTTGAAAGTAAAGCTCTGTAGAGGGAGCTTATGCAGGAGAATTTTGGGTGGGAAGTAGCGAATGCTCAACATTCTTAGGGCAAAATAGTGATCAGTCCTCCTTCATTCCTTCCGCCTCTCCAGTATCAGCCTATTCCCCAGTTCTCTTTGAATAAATGCAGTAGTGGCACTCTGTTAGAACTTTTTTTCCCCATTTATTTTAATTTTTGCCTTTTAATGATAAACGATTTCTCCAGGATTTGCTGTGCAGATATTTGTGGAGGAGATAGTCTAATAGAAGGATCAGATGATACCTAGCCTTAAAAACAGAGGTTGGGTTTTGTTTGCTTTGTTCCTCTTCCCCATTGCCCTTCTCCCTGATCGTTAGCAGTGTTACTTTGGGCAAGTTAGTCGATGTCTCTGAATATCACTTTCCACATCTGCAAACTGGTGGTAATAACTATGTTGTCATGGTTATATAGTATAGTACTTGGTATACTTAAAGCTCTATATCAACATGAGTTGTTGTTAAACCAATTGCAGATACCTAACTTGGGTAGATCCAAACCATGGGAATGGGTCACTCTGCACCACTTTGGCTGTGGACAGCAGCTAAGCCCCCTCTACCAATGGGAACAAGGTAGACCAGCTGACTGAGTGCCCTTCCCCCCAGTCTCTACTCCTCTTTTATGGTCTTTCATCCTTGGTGAATTTGTTTTACCGCAGGCAGTCTTTCTCATACACATACCTTCTTTTCTCTTTGATTGTACTCGTAAACCAGAAGGCATCCTTAAGCATGCCAGGTAAAATTAATAACAGTGCTACAGACAATTTTAAGTAGAATTGAAACTAAAGAAGAGTCACTGTCAAACTTCAAGCTCTTGAAAGCACCTAGAATATGCCTTCAGGGTCTCTGCAAGAATCTTTACTGAGTACCTTCTGCAGATGTATAGCATTTCAGCTGGATTCTGACTCAAATAAGCTTCTGTAGTCTGGTCCAGAAAGCTAGGCAAACATTTTAACATAGTTTTTATGGGAAAACACATTCTAGTTTATTTGTAACTGATACATATTTTGTTCATAGTTGGGGAACTGCCCCAAAAAGTTTTTTTCCCAATTGTTTTTAACCATTTCTTTTGACAGAAGGAGAGCACATAGGTGGATCTAGGTATGATTTATCTGTTTTTATTTTAAAACTACCACACTAATTTATGGGAAAGGAAGAGGCATATTTGGAATATTTATACCCTGTAAGTTTTTTACTTAAATCTATAAGGGTGAAAAAGGATCTCGGTTTGGAATTAGGATAAATTTTGATTGAACTACTGTAAGAGACAAAGTCCCCAGATCATTTCAGCAGGCCATATCATTATTCTAAAGAGCTGGAAGAAGCAGCATATGTGGTCATCAAATGAACTTACCTGTTCGTGATTCCATAAGACTGGGCTGCGAAACTTGTGATTGAGGGAGTCAGCATGTTGGTAGATAGGCAAGCGCTTCAGTTCTTCATTGATCCATAGCAGTGGGCCTTCCCAAGAAGGATCAGAAAATGTCAGGCTGCTGAGTTAACTGAAAAGACATTAAAGATCTCAATCAGAGTTTATTTAAAAATGAGTTATACAAAAATAAGCAGATGTATTTTTGAAGATGAAGAGGTGGTGAAATAGTTTGAAAGCATAGTGTTAAGAATATGGAAGTAAATAAAGAGAAACAGATGAAAAAAAGTTGAAATTGTTTTCTTTGGTGGGTAGGGCAGGATAATGTAGAAGACTATTGTATTTTAAATCTTTTAAATAATATTTGTCTTTTTAAACGATGTGCATGCTTTACTTTGATAAAAATCAACATGAAATAAAACATTCTTGTAAACAGAATGTTAATATTTGAAGATTATATAAATAGTGTATGGTAGTATTATAATAGTGTCATTATAACATTTTAATATAGACTCTATATAATTATCCAGCTTCAAAAATTCATGATTAGATTTATAGTTCTGTTTTTGGACTATATTTGTTTTGGACTATATTTGTTTACACCTCTCTTTTTCTTAACTTTGTTATTGATACATCATATTCAAGTCAGGGATGATCATCTTCCTATGTTGCTACCCATAGCACCTTGCACAGTATTTTACACATAGTAAAGTCTCAGAATATAGTTGATAAATATGTTTTCTGTTTTTTTAACCTCTTCAAAAATTACACAAATAATACATGTTCATTGTAGAAAAAATAGAAAATGCAGCAATGCAAACAAAAAAAAAAAATCACCTTACAACTCATCTTACTGTTTTGATAACATCCCTCCAGATTTTTTTATTATTATTATTTTTATTTTTTTTAGAGACCAGGTCTTGCCGTGTTGCCCAGGCTGGTCTCAAACTCCTGGCCTCAGGTGATCCTCTCACCTCAGTCTCCCAAAGTACTGGGATTACAGGCATGAGCCACCATACCCAGCCCTCTCCAAATGTTTTTCTATGTAATATATATGTAAACAATTTTGAAATTAAGATTATTCTACACATATTCTTTTGTACCAGCTTTATATACTGAATGTCTGTCCTGTGCCAAAAATTCATTTGTCTTCATTTTTAATGACTGCCTAATCTTCCGCGTATGTGGATATGTCATGATTTATTTAACCAATCCTTTATCAGTAAATATTTAAGTTTTCTGTTTTTTTTCTTTGTTAGCAAATAGTTTGAATATGCTTGTACATATAGTTTTACATACTTATTTGAATATTTTCATAGGACAAAGTAAAATTTTTAGGTCAACTGGTATATACTATTCTTAAGGTTCTTTATTATGTTGCTGGATTGTCCTCCAGAAATGTAATATCAGCTTCAGTCCCCATTAGTAGAGAAGAAGTTATCCATTTTTCTACCCCCCTCACTAATGGGCAGAAACATTTATCCTTGTTGAGTTCACTGGTATTTTTTTTGAATAACAGTGAATTTGAAAAAATATAGATACATACATATTTGGATGTTCATGTCTTTTGGTTATTCAAATTAATAAGAAAAGAGAATTCTTGTATTAAGGGTATGTGATTTAACTGTCTCATACCAAAAAATATTTTTCCCAGTTTGTAATTTTTTCTCTTCATTGTTGCTTCTCTTTATATTAATAGTTTCTTTTTAATTTATGTGTTCAAAATTGTCAACTGTTTAAAAAAAAATTTGCCCCAACAATCATGCTTCAAAGGTTAGTTCCTTTCCCAAGATCATGGACCTAGAATGAATTGATTTTCAGAACTTAGTGGGGTGACTACCTCTCAAATCTTTTCCTTTTTCTTATCAGGAAAGCAATAGAAGAACTGCTTAAGGAGGCAAAACGTGGGAAAACTAGAGCTGAAACAATGGGACCCATGGGTTGGTAAGTTCTTTGAGTAATCTGCTTAAAACGTAAGAAAAAATTCTTAACTGGAGATATAAATATGTAAATCTTTAGCATATAGAGGAAATGGGAAACCTGGGAAGCAGAAGTCGCTCAAGACAAGTATAGAATAAGGCACTGCTGAGAACCAAATGTTGAGAAACTCTAACAACATGAAGAAATGGGCAGCTGGCGCATATGGAGGATATACAGTATAGGTTCATTGTCCCTTTACTTCACAAGTCCCCAAGAGGTATTTAGATACTACTGTGCCCAAAGTCATCATCTGTGCAAGAGTAATATTATGTTGGTGTTTATTGTTTAAGAATTTCTAGTTTACTTATAGTCCTTAGTAAATTAAAATTTATTTTAGGAAATTAATTTTAACTGTAAACATTTTGATTATGTGACAATTCAGCCATGCAGAATTAAAGATTATCTTTGCAGATTATGTACAAAATAGAGCTGTTAAAACTTAATATGGACTGGGCACAATGGCTCATGCCTGTCATCCCAGCACTTTGAGAGGCCCAGGTGGGAGGATTGTTTGAGCCCAAGAGTTCGAGACTAGCCTGGGCAACATAGTGAGACTTCATCTCTACCAAAAAAAAAAAAAATCCTTCTAGGCACTACTTTAGGATGCCATTTGCATTTGATGAATATGCTGATTGTGGAATTTTTATCTACAGTTAAAAATGTACTGCAGTGGAATGAGGTGGGTCATTAAAAAGAGTAAAATGTAAAAATGTGATAAGAGTAGAAGCTAAACTTCTGAACTTAGCTTGTTATGTAAATTTGACGTTTAGAACCGTGCACATGGTTTACCTAAAATCCAAGACGAAAATTAAAATAGAGAGAAAAGATAATACCTAAAAATCAAGCAAAATAAAACATGGACCTGATAAACCATTGAGTGGATGACTTAGCTTCATGGAAAGAAACTATTTCAGGTGATCTGAAATTTGACTATATTTCTAAAAGATAAAAAATAACTACAAAGAAATTGTTTACAGTCACCCATATTGTTAGTATTGGTATTGCTATTCTGAAAATTTTATGTATTAGGATAAAACAAGCAATACTTGCTGTATATAAATACCAAGATTTAACATGAAAATGTTAAAGAGCTACAAATATAAAATCAAAGAAGTAAATACCTACCTATAATCCTAAATTCGAATTGGAAACATCAGTATGAGGTTGTGCTAGATTTTCTCTTAAAAAAGAGAGGGAAAGAGAAAAGCTTTTTCTAGCTCTCTTCACAGAAAAGGCCTAGAAACAATGACCACCCACCCAGTAGCAGTGGGCACCCCTAGTGTCAAAATTGTTTTATGTAAATACCATTTCTCACTGAAAGGAGAGAGGAATCCTTAGAGTAAGAACTGATTACAGACCTGAAGTAGTGCCCAGAGTTAGCCAAACTGCAAAGTTAGAGGTCACAGTCCGCAAGACTATCCTTACTTTTTATACTAACTGCAAGTTCAGAGGGTTCCCCCGAACTACCACCCTTAGCTTCAATAATTCACTGGAAGAACTCACACAATTCACTGAAATCTGTTATACTCGTTCGTGGTTACAGTTTATTACAGGGAAAAGATACAAATTAAAATCAGCCAAAATAAGACACAAAGATCCGAGTCTGGGAGGAGTCCAAATGTTAAGCCACTGTTACCCTCTGCTCTGTGAAGAGGACATGCTACCCTCCCAACATCAGTGTGTGATAATAGGCATGGAATATTGCCAAGCAAAGAAGCTCACCTGAGCCTCAGCATTCAAAGTTTTTATTGAGGTTTCATTACATAGTTTGATTGATGGATGGATGGATGGATTACATGACTGATCTCAGTTTCCAGGTTGACTGATGCCACATAAACCAAAGCTCTCACCCTAAGTCACATGTTAGTCTTTCTGGCATGGCCAGCTCCCACTCTAAGACTCTTAGGTGTGGCCAACCCTACCCTAAACAAAGACATTTCTATCAGGTATGACATAGATTACTTTCTGGAAGCTAAGGCAAAGGCCAGTCCTCTCTTTGGGCCAGATCAAACTCTTCACTACATGGGCAGGAAATGTATAAGAGAAGCTGGAAAATCTTGTCATACCAGAAAGCAAAGAAACTGTCAAAGACCAATGTACTCATGGCAGAAAGACTCAGGACCCACTTGAAAGGTCTCCCACTAGTCAAAGATGAGATAATTTGATTTAAAAAAACAAATAAATGATTAAAACACCTAAAATATGTTAAAATCTATAAGGTCATAATGATAATCATAATGACAAACCTGGTAGTCCCTTTTATAGGATGCTAGGGAACCAAATCACTATTCACAAAACTGACAAATAGGAAGAAGTAAGCATTTACCCTGTTCCCTGTACAAATTATACTTCAAAGTCACCAATTGATGAAAGAAAACTTTACAGAACAATTATAACTAATGCATTAGAAGGATTATAGAATAATATTATCATCATTTGAATTTCAACACATTCATCAACCCTTATACCACAGAAAGACGCAAGAAGAGCAAACCACCACCTCTGGGGCATCCTTGTCAAAAAATTGAACCTGAATCTGATCAAGTCTCTAGTTAGAACTACTAGTTTACAAGAAATACAGAGGGCAGAGGAACATGTTAAATGACACCATAAGGCTGCAATCACAAAAATTCAGAATGTGAGAAATGCTACAGGACAAAGAACCCAGTTTCTTTAACAAATGAATTGCAAGGAGAAAAGAAAGAAGAGCATCCTATCAATTAATAGATTTGAGGAACATCAAATAAAATGGGTACCTTGTTTGTATCTTTATCCAAACTAACTGTAAAAAGTTATGAAACAATTGAGAGTATTTGATATTAAGGAACTGATGTTGATTTTTTAGGTGTGATAGTATTGCTGTTATTTTAATTTTTAATTAAATTAAAATTTAATTTAATCTTTAAAATTAAAGGCTGAATTTTTATTCAGCTGAATAAAAATTTTATGACAGGCTGAATCTTTATCAGGCTGTCAGTGATCATTGGTCCAATCTAATACCTATTGGAAAGACTCAGCATAGAGCTAAAATCATGCAGTTTACAAGTAATTAAGAAAATATCAGTCATAGTTCTTGCTCTGTAAGGAGGGTTCAAGGGGATTGGTTGTTTCTAGCCAGCTCTCCAGATAGACGTCATTTATCCTGACAACTTTAATGCCACTTACTGGGTTAGTAAAACTTTCTGATAGTAAAAGAACTAGTGTATCAATGCTAGTTCTGCTCTCCCTGGGGTAAGTTACCATGTGCACCAGCCTGTCTTGAGATTTGTGTGGGCATTGAGGTACTCTGGAAATAACACCAGTTACATTCGCTGTTCCACAGAGTTACTGGGAACCCAGGCTCCTCCCAGTTTTCCAAATCTCCCAGTCATAGGGTGTGACTCTTTTCTATGTAGTCTAATATAGAAACAGACATTGAGTCCACATTTCAATTAGCAGAAAGGAAGAAGAGAAAGAAGGCACACCCGTTTCCTTTAAGAAAACTTGCCATGACCGGGCACTGTGGCTCACGCCTATATCCCAGCACTCTGGGAGGCCGAGGTGAGCAGATTACTTGAGGTCAGGAGTTTGAGACCAGCCTGGCCAACATGGTGAAATCACATGTCTACTAAAAATACAAAAATTAGCGGGATGTGCTGGCGCACATCTGTAATCCCAGCTACTCGGGAGGCTGAGGCAGGAGAATCACTTGAACCTGTGAGAGGGAGGTTGCAGTAAGCCGAGATCACGCCATTGCACTCCAGCCTGGGGGACACAGTGAGACTCCGTCTCAAAAAAAGAAAGAAAAGAAAACTTGCCAGAAGTTGCATTTACCATTTCTTTCTTTTCTTTTTTTTTTTTTTTTGCCTTGAGACAGTGTCTTGATCTGTCGCCGGATCTCAGCTCACTGCAACCGTCTGCCTCCCGGGTTCAAGCAATTCTCTGCCTCAGCCTCCTGAGTAGCTGGGATTACAGGCGCCCACCATCACGCCCAGCTAATGTTTATATATTTTTTAGTAGAGACGGGGTTTCACCATCTTGGCCAGACTGGTCTTGAACTCCTGACCTAGTGATCGCCCACCTTGGCCTCCCAAAGTCCTGGGATTACAGGCATAAGCCACCACACCCGGCCTGTATGTACCATTTCTCCATGTACCCCATTGGCCAGAATTTATTCTGATGTCTACATCTAGCTGCAAGGACAGAAATGTCATCTTTTTTTCATAGGCAGTTGTGTGGCAGATAAGTATCTGGGGTTCTTTGACTACAGAAAAAAAGGAAGAGCAGATATTGAGGGACAACTAGCAGCTTCTTCCCAGGTATAGGGAAAAGCATGTTGAAAAGGGAGTAAATAAAGGATGCCAGGCAAAGTAAGATACTCCAGATTGTAAGAGGTGGATCCCGGGGAAAACTAGGATGTGAAACTTACACTTTCCCATGAGTCTGCATGACAAGAATTCCTGCTGGCATTGTTATTTCGTTATCTCAATTGTCTTGGAACGGTGGTTCTCAAACGTCTTAGCATACTTGAACTCTTACGTTATTGAGAACCCCAAAGAGCTTTTGTTTATGTGAGTTATATATATCAATACCAATGTTTAAAATTAAAGCTGAGCAATTTTTAAGTATTTATTCATTGTTAAATAACAAATCTAATACATGTTAAGATAAATAGCATATGAAAAATAACTATTTGCAAAACAAAATATATTGAGTACAATAATTTTGGAAACCTCCTTGATGTCTGGCTTATAGAAGACATCTGGGTTCTTATAGCTGCTTCTGAATTCAATCTGTTGTAATATGTTATTTTGGCTGAATTATATGTAGAAAATACTACCTTACAAAGATACGTATTTTCAAAAGGAAGAAGTATTTCAATAACTTTTTCAGAAAATTGTAGCTATTCTTCTTTGGTACTACATCAGAACTTTGCAAGTAATTTCAACAAGTAGTAGTTTCTTAATATTCTTTTTAATAATGTGTACTTTTCTTATTCTTTTACAGTAAAAGCCCTTTATATAATATCTTTGTACCTTGGCTGGATCTTCTGCTTATTCTTGATTTTGTAACATCATCATTGGTCATCTGGAAAATACTGGTTCACTGAGTTATGAAGCTTCCAGATGTTGACACATGTCATTATAGAATATTTTTAAAATCACATTTGTAAATATCATCACTAATCTCATCAGATAAGTCTTAAGTGTCAAGGGAACCTGTCAAGTTCACAGTTTACCAAAATTCTAATTTTCTTTCATCTGGAAGCTCCAATTGCATATTGGCAATGAATACTGTGAATTGTTTTCCTTGAAGTAACAGGCTCACTCACGTCTGAATAGCCAGCTAGTTCACTTTGCCACTCAGTCACACAAGTACTTTTCCTGGAGGCATCCATCATAATCTCAAGTAGCAGAAGTGCTTTGTATTTATGTCCCGTTTATACACATACATTATTAAAAAGACCCATGCTCAAGGGTCAACATTTAACAAAATTCATAATTTATGCTGCTTAATCAAGGACAGTCTCAAAACTGGCCATTTTTAATGCATGGTGGTGAAGAGTACAGTGACCACTGGTACAGTTTTTCATCACTGCCTTGATTCTTGCCACTGTTTTACTTGTTGCTTTTGCACCATCAGTGCAAATGTCAACCTTCTGGAGAAAAGCAAATTATATCAAAACTATGGAAATAGCTTTGACTTTGTAGATTGCCTCATGAGTCTGGAAGACTCTCAGGTTCACGCATCACACGTTGAGAACTGCTGCTTTAGATAGGTGCCAGCAAGCAAATACAGCTACACAAGGAAAATAAATAGGAGGAGAAAAAAGGAGACGAAGGGTCATTTGTTGCAGATAGGATGTCTACCCATAGTGGTTCAGCACAAGATAAACATTCAAAATCAATTCCTTGCTTATACAGTCAATAGCCCACTAGAAAACATACTGAGAAAAAAGGAAATTGTGTGATTATCTATGATTGTGTGATATATTTATATGTAATACACAAACATATAATTTTTGGCTGAACCATGTGAAAATTAATTGTAGGCATGTTGATTCTTCAGCCCTAAATTCTTCAGCATGCAGATCTCAAAGACATTCTCATACATAATCACATTGTAATTACCATATCAATGAAATTAATGTATAATTTCATATCATCATCTAACATCCCAAAAATGTCTTTTATAGCGGTTGCTTTTTGTTTGGGATGCAGATTCAGGATCCAGGCAAAAATGTTCCACATTCTGGATTTGCCTGATTATGTTTTCTTGATTAGATTCAGGTTAAACTTGTTTCACAGGAAGGACTATTACATAGGTGATGTTTTTATATGTCTTCATTACAACAGGTCAGGAGGACTTAATGTCAGGTTGCCCTTGATAAAGCTGGTGACTACCAGATCTCTCCATTATAAAGGTGCAGTTTTTCAGCTAAGATATTTTTGGGAGGAATGAGATGACAGTATTGCATGCCCAGATATAATAGTCTGTAAATGTATAGTAATTAGTATGAGATTAGTTTAAGACTAAAGACATTAGAGAGAGAATAGGGAATCAGAATAGAGACGGGGAAGAGAGTAGGGAGGAAGGAAGAGAGCGGAGAAGTAAAGAAAACAAAAAAAGAACGGAGACCCACATATGTATATGAACTAACTGTGTGGAAAAAGGTCATTGTTCATACTGGTGGAGAAAGGGTGGATTATTTAGTAAGTGGTGCTAATACAATTGACTATTCATCTGTAATACTGAAAATTAAAAACTAAACATATAAAATATGAATCTTATAGAAGAAAATACAGGATAATATTTTTATAATATTGGCAAGGATAAGGTAGAAACCTCCCTTAGCCAGGCACAAAACCTAGAAGCTATGAATGAGACAACGGCAGGTTCAACAGTCTCATAATAATAGTGAACTTCTACATAGAAAAAGGTACCATATGAAAAGTTAACTTGTAAAAAAACAAGTGGTAGACTGGTTGAAATTATTTGCCATGTATAACAAAGGACTAATAATATTGAAAAAGCTTCTACAAATCAGTTTATAAAAAGAAAACCATATCTGTGTGTGTGTGTGTGTCTGTGTATGTGTATATATCAAAACTACAAATGGCCATAAGTAAACACATTAACAGACATTTATTGAGTACTTAGCAGAGCTAGGCACTATTTTGACACTCATGTATCTGTAAACAGAATGACAAAGATTCCTGCTGTCTTGGAATTTATAATCTAATGGGGGTGGGAGCGCGTGCATAGGTATTTATATTCCTCTTAAATAGCACTTAAATTTCACCCATTAGATTGGCAGAAATGAAAAAGGCAAGTAATCCAGTGGAGACAAAGGGATGTGGAAAGGGGCGCAGTGTTGTGCTTCAGGCAGTGGTGTGGTTTTCTCTGTGCAGGGCCCTGGGCAAAATGTTGAGTCACAGTTCTCTGTGCCCCTTTACCCAGGATCTCTGCTCCCGGTGATCCCTCTTTCATAGAACTTAATAAATGTGCACAGACCTAAGTACAGAATTATTGTAGCACATTTTGATAGTAAAAAAAATGGAAGCAGTCCAAATGTCCAAAGACAGGAAAATGCTTCAATAAACTATGGTACATCCTACTGTGGAATATTTTATAGTCACTAAAAAGAATTGGTCAGCACTATATGAATCCTTGTGAGAAAATATCTACTATGTATGTGAAAAACCGAGTTTGGATCACTGTGTGTAATCCTTTATTGGCCAGGTCAGGGAAGGCCATGGGAACCCGTAACGCATAAAGGTCTGTGAGAAGTTAGGCCTGCTAACAGCGAGCACTAAGGGGAGCATGAGAAGCGAGGAATGCTATCCATTGTGATCCTCTACCAGGGACTCTGTTACAGTAATGTATAACAAATATGTGTTCTATTGATCACTTTTTAATAGTTTTTTTAATGAGAAAATAATCTGGAGAGGTTTTTTAAAATACAGATCTCCAGCCGGGCGTGGTGGCTCAGGCCAGTAATCCTAGCACTTTGGGAAGCCAAGGCAGGTGGATTGCCCGAGCTCAGGAGTTCAAGACCAGCCTGGGCAACACAGTGAAACCCCATCTCTACTAAAATACAAAAAATCAGCTGAGCGTGGTGGCATGTACCTGTGGTCCCAGCTACTCAGGAGGCTGAGGCAGAAGAATCGCTTGAACCCAGGAGGCAGAGGTTGCAGTGAGCCAAGATTGCACCACTGCACTCTAGCCTGGGCAACAGAGCAAGACTCCGTCTCAAAAAAATAAAAATTAAAAATACAGATCTCCTTCCCTGCTTCACTCCAGAGCATTCTGATAGAGAAGTCTAAGATTGGTCCTACAGGTTTTTTGTTTGTTTTTGTTTTTGTGTTTTAAGCTTACCAGAAGATCTTACCGAGTTTGGGAAGCACTGCTCTGAACAGTTGAGCAAGTCAATCCCATAGAAGACTTCACTTCATTAAAAATAAAAAGTTTGCTTTTTTTTTTTTTCTCTCTCTCTCTCTCGTAATGTTTACATTTTGACTCTTGATTTGTGTTGCTCTGGAAGCAGGAATCTCTGGGTACATGCTTATTCCAGGGGCAAATATTTTTTCCTAGCCAGAGTTCAGTCTAGCAGTTGAGCACACCCAAACAGATATGGGCTATGAAAGGAGGTCTGGACCCATGACAACCATGGCTTGCTTCTACTCACTGGTGCTGGGACAAAGGGGACCTGCCCTCCATCTGCTCTTCCATTTATTTAAATAAGTGTATGTGAGAAACTTTTAACCACCAGTCATTAGTTCTCAAATTTATCTGCACATTTGAAATCACCTGGAAACCTTCAAACAATACTGATGCCTCTGCCCTACTATCAGTGATTATGAGCTTAGGGTGTGGCCTGGGCTTTGGAGTTTTAAAGAGATACCCAGCTGATTCTAAAGCTCACACAAATTTGAAAAACAGTTTACTAATCCCTTTTTTTAATTAAAAATAATGATACCAGCCTGCTCTGCAGAATCCGGAGCAATCCTACACCTCGGCCAGGGGCAGACGGCTCCTCTGTGCTGAAATAGCACTTAGGTAGCCTGGCCAGGTGTTTAGCCACAAGAGTCCCAAGACCCATCGCTGTGGAGTGGACCTTCTTGGACAGTTCTTAAAAGAGTAGCTCTCTGTTGTTCACTAGTGGCCATGGCCTGTTTCTTTCTATCTAGAAGACCTTTTATTTGCTTTAAAATTTAAAATAGAACTAGAGTGAGTGGTATTATTTTTTCATTTCGGATATTCCTTAAGAAATAGATGGTTGAGCAGGTGCCAGAAAGAGATTGCTGAGCTAAAGAAAATGCAAGTGAGATGCCATTTTTATTTTATAAAGCAAGAGACCATTTGGTGCTATATTCTTCCTTGGATGTATTTCAGCAAAAGAATCTCTTTAGAAGCTGTTATTGACAGATGCTTTAGGAGAAGCTGAAATATTGGCTCATATGACTTCCTTTTAGTCAACATAAAGGAATTTGTAAGCATAAATTTCAGAAATTTGTCCAGCTTCATTGTCTACAAAGCTGTTTTTATTCTGGTCACATTCACTTTAGCTTATCTACTGCCCAGTATAATTTCTGAGTCTAGTGCCTGTGGAACTTCAGCCTTATACTTGGAAAAACTTATATTTTGGCAAAATAAGTCCTAAAGATTGAATTGAGAGACAATGATTCTTGAGTTCTCTTAACCCAATTGTTTTAAGGGGAATGACTTTTTTTTTTAATGCCTTTCTGTTTGGATTGAGAGTCAATCTAGAGATATAGAAGGAAGTCACCCATCTTGTTCTTCCAGTTTATGTCATCAACTGTTGATTATTGGAAAGCAAATAATTTCTCCAGCCTTTATCCAGGCATGTGTTTACTTATTTATATAAGTATTCACAGGGCACCAGTAGGTATGTTAAGAGGCCAATCATGGACAGCAGTAAAGAAGACTCACTCTCCTGGCCTTAAAGTTTTTAATCCACCGGTGGATACAGAAACAAGCAGGCGATCAGTGTGGCAGCCACGCTGACTGTGCTAGAACCAATGACGAGGGGAGCAAGGGCTCGCATCTCAGACAATTCATGGAGGAGGCTCTTGGCAATATTTTCAGGCCACAGAGACCCAAAGCCTTTATACATATAGAATATGAGACCCAAAGAGCTTTCCTAAAGCCCTGGCTAGCGAATCGCTGATGGGACTATAACTTGGCTTTCCTGTCTGTCACTTAACACTCCTTGCATGGCATCACTTCTCTCTGTGGATTATTGTCTGGTAACATGCTGAAGTGCCAATGCTTACTGCCCCTGCTTCCCACATTCCTTTCATATCCAGTTATGAAAGTGAATGAGAGAGCCCTGAATGTGTTACTGTTAGAGCACATATCTATGTAAATGATTTGCGTTGCTGAAGGAGTTGGAGGCTGAGGATTATAGCCTTGCAAACTGTCTCAGTGTGCTACTATTCACATATCTGCTTCTGAACTTCGACTTCCCCTACCTTCTGCTCCTCTTGGTAGTCTCCAAAGACAGAGACACATAAACAGATAGCTTGGTATATATCTTTGCTACAGGGCTTAGCATAATGCTTTGCATATCTCATATATATATATATATACACACACACACACACACACACACACACGCGCACACACACACACATATACAGACAAACACATATGTCAATGATTTTTGATTACTTTTAGGTACAGTGTTGGAGACAGTCATTGAGCACCCACTGTGGCCTCAGGACTGTTGTACACAGAGTAATTAAGGGTTAACAGTTGGCCGGGCGCGGTGGCTCAAGCCTGTAATCCCAGCACTTTGGGAGGCCGAGATGGGCGGATCATGAGGTCAGGAGATCGAGACCATCCTGGCTAATACGGTGAAACCCCGTCTCTACTAAAAAATACAAAAAACTAGCCGGGCGAAGTGGTGGGTGCCTGTAGTCCCAGCTACTCAGGAGGCTGAGGCAGGAGAATGGCGTGAACCCGAGAGGAGGAGCTTGCAGTGAGCTGAGATCCGGCCACTGCACTCCAGCCTGGGTGACAGAGCGAGACTCCGTCTCAAAAAAAAAAAAAAAAAAAAAAGGGTTAACAGTTTACTAATAGGGATTATAACGCCATAAAAAGCGTTTTTCAGGTGGCCACATGCTGAGGCATTTGATTGCCAAATTATAAACTGTAGCACCAGGGGTGGTTATGGTAGTTGTGGCAGCATTAAACAACAAAACGAGTTGTAATCAACCACAGCATCAAGATAAAAAAATATTCCCCTTGTTTCATGGAGAGTTGGGAATGGAGTTAGGCCCCTGCTTCAGTCTTTCTAGAGGCATTATTCCAGACCTGCATCCACGAGAGTGCAAAGACATGTACAGAATGGAAGATATGCTATTTGCTAGTATGAGAATGGATTTGTCCATAGAATAAAAGAACAAATTGAAGTGCACTGCATGGAACCTTGCTTCCATGACTCCAAGGTGTCTATTCCCTAACCATAAAAATAATTCTTATTTCCCACTACCTGTTCGACTTCACACATCTCAAAGTCAGGTGTGTTAAAGGGACTCTCCACCTTTGTCCTTGGCCGTGTTGGTGACTCTCCTGGGCTCCTGAGTGGCCAGCTGTTCTTAGCAGACCTGTCACTGTGTGTGCATCTGCTGCTTCATGCCTGTCCTGGATGAGGAGCCTCAGCCACAGTGTGCTGACAAGCTTTTCACCTGTGGTTTCTTTCTTGACTGCTCTGTTAATTGGCCATCTGGTTAGACTGCAGAGTCTTTCTCTGCTCCACTCCTTCTGCCCTATTCCAGACTCCCTGGTTCCAGTCTGGCTCCACATCTTACTAGCTTGGGATAGGCGCTTTACCTTTTTTCTTTTCTTTCCTTTTGGATGATAGCTGTGGAGATGAAATGAGGCAACATTGGTAATGGAATAGCACAAGGTAATTGTGTCTTCAGTGTACCCTGTCGGCTGGTGATCCTGTGTCACTCTCAGATAGGTCCTATTCAGGAAATATTTTAGAAGCAAAAGGTAGCAGGGTCTAAATCTGTGGAAAGTTAGATACTACTACCTCTATCCTTCAGCAAGAGAGACAAAAAAGATGAAAAGCTTGTAATCCTAGCCCCAGTCAGTCTTCGTCTCTCCAGTGGCAGATTCTTGAAGCTTCATCATAGCTTCTGAGCCCACAGGTTTCAAAGTGAAGGAAATTGCTTTCCTTTTAAAATTTAACCCAGATAGAATGCCAGATCTCAAATCTGACAGTGTGTCATGGGTACTTTCCAAAGCAGATTTAACTGGTCTCATGATATTTAGGGTTTATATCCATTTGTGTTGTTAGCACCTTAAATCTGGCTCTTATCATGTGAGCTAGCATAACTTTCTGGAAACAAAAATAAACTAAATATAAAAATAACACCCAGGGTGAGAAAGTCACCCTCCAGGTCGGAGCTAAGACAGGAAAGCAGCTGCCCTGTCCTGTGGCCTCCTCCAGTGCTTCCCCCAGCACACCTTTGGGGCATAGACAGTAACAGACGGTGCAGACACAGCAGGCAGCCGTGGCCTGTGATCTTATGCTCAATTTCAGGGCTCAGATGGTTACCCTAAAGCTGATACAAGAAAAGCCGGGAATAGTGGAGTGTCTAATGCCAGTTTATCATGTCATCTCAAATACTGCGGGGGATCGGGGGAAGTGGGAAATGGCAGTAAGAAATAATTTCCTAATGTGATGAATGAGAAGAGAGAACTTTTCTAAAGAGTTAACGTACAGAGCATGAGCAGAGGATCCTAAAACTGGAAGCAACTCTAGAGATCACCTACCCACTTCAACCTTTAGTTTTGCATCTGAGGACAGAGGCCTAGAGGGTTTGTGGAACAGTTGGAAATACAAATGATAAGCTCAAAGGTAGTGTGTAGTAGCCTCTTGATCCATGTAGCAATGGAGAATTGAGATAGCCTGGAATCTGAAACTTCTACAAATACAAATCTAACCATTTTAGGTACCAAAACTTAAATTTTAACCCTTTTTTTGGATACTTATTTAAAATGTCTCATTAACTTTAATGATGGCTTACTTTTTTCTTAATCTTTTCTTTCATAGAGATTCTACTCTGTTCTTGATTAACTTATTATCACAGGTGATTTGATGCTTTGGGATACCTTGAGTTGCCATCTTGGAAAAATTCTGGATGTATTAACCTATTTGAGAGCTGTGTGTACTCTTTCTCATGAAGAGAGGGTAAAATAATATAGGTCAACCATCCTTTTTCTAAAACCTTTGTATCCAAATAAGCCTCTACTTTTAGATATTTTTACATTTTAGAAAGGTATTACAGCACAGATAGCATGTACTAGATCCCCCCCACCACTACCCTGTACTTGTTCAACATGGTATCATTTCTTCAGCAAAACATATGAATGTTTATATTAAACGGGATAAAGACTATATCAATAGCCCAAAGTCTGGTCTGATCAAGTTTGCTGCCAAACAAATTTTGGTGTCATAAAAATAACTTGGTTTTAATAGGTTTTTAAATTTTGGAATTAGGGATAAGAAATTGTGGACCTGTAGGTAACATTTGTTGCAGTTTGCTGTATGCCAGATACCATGCTAAATGCCATATGCATTATCTCATTAAATCCTCACAATAACTTTATAAGGTAGATATGTCTGTTATTCCCATTTTGCAGGTGGGGGAAATGAATGCAAAGAGTAGTTAAGTAACTTGCTTGTGATCACACAGCTAATTAAATAGTAGGCTGTGAACCAAAGCTGAAATTAACCAAGTGCTTTTATGTGTCATGCATTGTTCTGAGTACTTTACATGTTCTCATTCATTTGATCTGCATGCAACCCTTTAAGATAGTCGCCATTATTATTCCCACTTAACAGCTAAGAGGCAGCAGGGAGATTACATAGTATGCCCAAAGTGCAGTCTGTTAAGACAGTGTGATTTCAGAGCATGTGTGCCCAGCCACTGTCTCATATAGTGTGATTTCTTAGCAATGAAAACCGACTGTGAGATTCAGCAAAATTAATTTCTACCCTAAAGGCCAGAGAAGCTCCCCCCACTGATTCCCTCAGACCTTGGTTTTGATGTTGCTGTCCTTACACTTGGATCTATTCTATGCAGATTTTGGAATTTCTTTACACAAAATTATTTACTATATGTACCTTCACATCTGCTTGCAACTACTGTATTTCATTGCCCTGCCGTATTTATTAGTAGAGAGTGAATGAGCACTTGTCATCACTTCGAAAATATGTACTGGCATGCCTGGGAGATGTCTGACTTTCAAACCCCACCTCCACCCCACCCCAGTAAACCAGGATCTCCTCAAGCCACCTTGACTTTTCACCTAGAATAGAATCCCACACATAACCAACATTAAAAAACTGCATCTCTGATGTTAAAAGAGATGTAAATGCCAGTTTTCTTGTGGAATTAGTCTATAAAACCATCTCATTCTCTCGCTAACTCTTTGGGTCACTATGTTGAGTCGGTGGGTCATGCTAGCAGTTGGAAGATAGGTGCAGTCCCCTCTGCCTCTTGGCATCAACGCTGCAGTTAGTAGCAGGGCTTTGCTCACCTCGAGGAAGCATTTGGTTTTAAAGATGATCTGACATTGAAAACAGCAAAATAGAGTGGAGTTCACCAGTAGTTACCAAAGGTTTTGTTCCGAGATCCTGGATTACCATCACATCTGGGAAAAGTACCTTTCCTTGTTTAATGCAGAGAAGAACTGGCCAGTTTACCACCACCGAGATGGCCCACTTCAGTGAAAAGACCCCAGAATTCTTCTGTTGCTGGACATGTGTCACCAGCTACTCCTAGCCCTATATATCCAAGAGATATATGTAGTTCATTTGCCTATAAAAAAGGTTTTGCTCCTATACTAAGCACCAGACCACCATTGCCAAAGACGAGCCCTCTAAGCTTTTTACTTTCTGTGATGAAGGGTAGTGTTTCCTGTAGGCTGTCTGTGTTACGCTGTTTTGGAACATGCCAGTATTTAATACTGTTCTGAATCGTTGCTGAGTTTGCAACTGCAGTGGCTCAAGTGTCTTCACCAGAGCAACACCTGCATTCGGTAGGACCCTGTCAGACCCTGCAGGAGAACTTGGTTTGCCTCTCATCACATGCTGCCTTCCTGCACAGGAGTGTCCTAATGCCAGCGTGCCCTCAGGAGGTAGAAATGTCTTTACCTTGAGACTGCTAAGGCAGCATAATGCTAGTGTACCTTTTCTGGAAGCTCCGTGAAGCTCTATAGTTTATACCCCACAGTACTTGCAGAACGTTTTTCTTTATTATTGCCTTTCTTCTTTGCCCCTCATCTCATTCATTGTGGCTTCTGAACTCCAGAGCTGTCACCACCTCTGAATGTTCCCACTGTTTCTATTGCACTCCACTGTCCTTTTCTAAGTTTGGTTTTCTGTTTGTTCTAGTTCATTCCTTTGTTACTTTTCTGGCCTGACCATTAACCAGGCACAGCACGCTGGGAGTAACCATTGGTTTTTCTCAGATATTTTCTCTGTCCTTCTAGGCTCAAGAGCTACCTATTTGCAGCAGGAGGTATTTTCTTGTTTTTCTTCCTTCTACTTCCAGATTCAGTGCCATTGTGGTTTTCTGAGGTAGTCTGACCTCTGTGAGTGAGGCTATGCTGATGCCTGACTGCCTATACTTCACCTATACAGTACTAGTCCACACCCTTCCTATGGTGGAGTGTTGTTGGCTTGATTTTGAAGTACTGTTTGGGGTTCTCTGTAAATCAAAGTTTTATAGAAAGGTGGCTATTCTACATTCATTTTTGTTTAATACCAGCCACCCCGAATAACATGATTTTGGGAATCAGCATACTCCTAAATTAGCCCATCATATGGCAGACATCTCAGGGCTAAGAGAAATATGCAAGTTCTCATTTGTATAGGGTCATCTTTTTGAAAATGGAAGATTTATTAACACCTGAAAAAGAAATAGTTTATAAGTAAATCTAAGCACATTAATTAGCAATTTGATTGGTTGCAGCCTCTCCTAGGTGAACTTGAATCATGAAGGTACTTAAATATATCCTGCACAGAAATTCACCAGGGCGGGAGAGTAAAGTGCCCCTCCACAGAGCATAGCCTGGCATCCTGAAATAGAGGTGTAAGAACTTCTTTAAGTAAAGGATTATTGCATATTTATGGATTCTTTACACAATTTTTTTATTCTGTAGTAGATCATTTAGCTTCTGTATTTAAGATACAGCAGAATATACTTTTTAGTTTCCTTGGAAAAGGAACAGTTTTCACTGTCTGGTAATACAACACAAGACGCAATAAATTTAATCCAAAAGAGGTTATAGTCAAATAGGGCACTTACTAGTTCAAAAGAAAATGTTAAATGATTCTGTTAGTTCACAGTGTGGTCAATACCTGCACATACGAACTTCAGTAGGAAATTTAGTTCCAGGAGGGAAGAAAGGTTTAGTGTTCCGGGCAGTCGGTCTCAAGATTTCCAATCGTCTTGATATTTTTCCCCCCGGTACTCAGAGTTTACACTAGGTGGCATGCAAGGAAAGCTCACAAATTCAGAAACTCGATTCTGTGGGAGCAGGATTCTTTGGTACTAATCACGATGCTGGATCCAGCTTTGGAGTTAACCATTTGATTTGTGACACTTTTTCTTTTCTCCTCCCCACCCCAGGATGAAGTGTCCTCTTGCCAGTACCAATAAAAGATTTCTAATTAACACAATTAAAAACACATTGCCCTCTCATAAAGAGCAAGACCATGAACAAAAAGAGGGCGATAAGGAACCAGCGAAGAGCCAGGCCCAGAAAGAAGAAAACCCGAAGAAACACAGAAGCCATCCTTACAAGCACAGCTTCCGTGCTCGAGGTTCTGCCAGTTACTCCCCGCCGCGAAAGCGGAGCAGCCAGGACAAGTACGAAAAGCGGTCCAACCGGCGGTGAGGCTGGAACCAGGGCCAGCCAGCCCTGCGGGCCTCCGTGCTCCTTCGAGGGTGCGGTGTGCGGAGAAGGCATGAGCTGGCAGGGCAAACACCTGAGAGTGACTTTGACAGTAGGTCCTTTGTTGTTTCTCAAGAGGCTGCTGGCCAAGGGCAAAAAATGACCTAGCAACTCTTGAGGAAACAAGTACAAAGGAGGATGTCTTGGCAAGTTTAAGCTACTTCTGCAGTGTAGTAGACATGTGTATTGTTGTTTATCTTGTTTGGAAGTGTGTTTCAAAAAAACATGTCTAGAATTTAAAATTTTCAGAGATTGTTAAAACTAGTTCCAATTTTTTGTCATTTCTCAAAAAAATAAAATACTTATAAATCCTATATGTTACTTTTTGGGAGTATCAAATTTAAAATTTAGAAATCTTCAGTCCAGTGACCATATTTATGAAAAGCTGTAGCCCTCCAAGGTGTGGGAATTTATTGAGAAACTCTTCGATAGCTCTGCATTTGTTTTCCCTTAGGTGAACAATGTAGGAATCCTCAAAGTGGTTTTGAATTTAATGCTCCACTTCAGTTACCAAAAGTTTAAAAATGGGTTGTGTTGTTTCCTGTGCATTCTCAAACTCATTTATTAGATAGAAGAATTTTTCTATATTTAATTTTTTTAATATATAGGTCTTAAGTGGTGCTTTAAAAAGAACCCTCACAAGTTAAAAATTAACAGTTGTTTCAGTGCTAGATTTTACCAGCTAAAGACTTGTGATACCACTATATAGTATAATTGTTCCAGAAATCTTCATTTTAAATAGAAGTGTTTACAATGCCTTTTTCCCCCCAGTATTGGTTTTCAGTACCTGTTTTCACACAGTTACAAACCTTTCAAACCTGTGTTCCTTCTTTATACTCAGGAAAATGTCACCAAGCACCCTCCTCCCCAGTCAACAAAAGGAAGAAGATGGAGATTCTGTCTCCCTGTTCACCCTCCCCAGTTTTCCAAAGTGTCTGAGCGGATGCCTGGCTGTCCCCAGATCACCACCATGCCACATCCCTGCTCCCCACTTCCTGGCAGCCAAGAAAGCCCCTTCTACATGCTAGAAGGAAATACATCCAAAAAGTTAGCATTGGGGTGTTAGAAGCTAGAATAGAGCTCTCTGCCACCGAGCTGCTGTGTCACACCCTCAGCCTGCTAGGAAGTGACAAACCGAAAGCGTTCTTGATCCACCCCTTCTCCTACCCCGGATCCCAGGGACTCATCCTGTGACTTTGTAACCACACTCATTCTTTTCAAACACAGAGGAGGAATTACTGCTTCATCTGACTTTATTCAAATCTAGTTATGTATTAGCCTAAATTATTTGTGCAAAATTTGAAATGTTTTTTTATTTAAATATTAGAAATAGCACAAAGTCATGGAGTTTTTAAAAATTGTTATAATTAAGTAAAAATAAAGCTGAATTGTGTCATTTCTGTATGTATTCTGTATTTATTCTTTTTTTTTTTTTTTTTTTGAGACGGAGTCTCGCTGCTCTTACCCCCAGGCTGTAGTGCAATGGCAGTATCTCGGCCCACTGCAACCTCCGCCTCCTGGGTTCAAGCGATTCTCCTGCCTCAGCCTCCTGAGTAGCTGGGATTGCAGGTGTGCGCCAACATGTGCAGCTCATTTTTGTATTTTTAGTAGAGAGAGGGTTTTGCCATGTTGCCCAGGTTGGTCTCGAACTCCTGAGCTCAGGTGACCCGCCTGGCCTGCCAAAGTACTGGGATTACAGGCGTGGGCCACTGCACCCAGCCTTGCATTCTGTATTTATAACACACTGACAAGTTCATTATCCTTTAAAAGGGAATGACTGAAGTGAACACATTAAGGAAAGCTTTTTAGCCTAACTATACTTACCTTTCTTAAGTTGTGTTAAAGGACAAGTGGCCTACAAAACCATTTTCCCTTTTAAAAGCACTGTTCTATTTCAGAAAAGTTTATTGGAATCTTTAGGCTTCTATCAAGAGCAGCCATGATTTCCTGTCTAAAAATGTCAAGAGAAAATTATCCATTTTTATTCCCTATGTATACAGTAGATGTTAGGGGAGGGATTGGTCACGAGATACATGCACTAGCCACCTCCTGTTTCTGTGGTTAACATACTGGTGCTGCCAAGAGCTCCCATCCGCCTGTGTTACTATCTGATCTCCATTGTAACTATATTTAGAGATCACAAAGCCTGGCATAGAAGTTAGAGAAATTGAACCTTAGTCCTGCCTCTGCTTCTGGCTAGCTTCAGGCCTTATCTGGGTCACTTTTCTGGACTGCATTTTTTCATCTGCAAACTAAGATGTTTGGAATGATTCTTTAACTTTGAATAGGTAGAGAAAGAAGTGCAAATAGCCCTAAATTTTAGGAACTGCATTCCATGCTTCCACTGGAAACCGTTAAGACTTAAACACAAATGCAACTTGACAGAATTTTTTGTTTTACCTCATATTAGAAAACATAGTCTCTAAGAAATACAAGCAAAAAGCTATGGTTCCCAGCCATATCTGGTCACCTATTGGTAGCTAGTCTTTCTGAATCGCCCATGTATGAAGGGGGAGGGACTTAGAGTAGGTCTCTGAGTAGGCAGTTTATAGATTTTTGTTTGGAAACACATGTTATAAATCTCAGTGGGTTTTACTTCAGGGCTTAGCAGGCTAAGTACTAAAGGACGTTTCCTCAGAGCTGATTCTGGAAGATGGCTGTGGAGTTTTGAATTTCCCTGTGGATTTTTTTTTTTTGCTGGGAGGTTGGCGGTGGGGGTGGGGGGCACATTGCTTCAGATCTATGCGGTAGCATTTATTCTTTCACTAATTATTCAAGTGACTTAGCATGGCACTTATGTATTTATTTATTTTTTGGGATGGAGTCTCACTCTACTGCCCAGGCTGGAGTACAATGGCATGATCTCGGCTCACTGCAACCTCTGCCTCCCAGGATCAAGCAACTCTCCTGCCTCAGCCTCCCGAGTAGCTGGGATTACAGGCACGTGCCACCACACCTGGCTAATTTTGTATTTTTAGTAGAGACAGGGTTTCACTATGTTGGCCAGGCTGGTCTTGAACTCCTGACCTCAGGTGATCTGCCTGCCTCGGCCTCCCAAAGTGCTGGGATTACAGGCATGAACCACAACACCCAGCCCATATTTTTACAATTAGTTACATATTCATCATTCCTAGAGGTCATGCCATCACCTTAGAGTCATAAAGAGTATCTGATGGATAAGCAGTGCCTATTTAATAGTCATTATGTGAGGTGGGTTCCTGATGCAATGAAACCTCATCACTTCCCTAAGGAGTGTTCTGTGTCCTGGGATCCAGTACAAGGGACTCCTCTCTCCAGAGGAGGTGACTCTTGGAAACCCATAAATATTCTTCCTATGAGGTGTTGGTAGGGTGTATTGGACCTGTGTGGACAGTAACAGTGATTGTCTGTCACCTGTGGCCACGCACTGTTACATCTTTTACCTGTGTCCATGTAGTTATCCCACAACCCTGTGAAGAAGATGCTACTCACCTTCATTTTATCAATAAGGGAAACTGAGCATAGGTTAAAAAATTTGCCCAAAATCACAGAACTAGGACGTGGCAGAAATGCTAGCTGAAGCCAAAACTGAATCAAAAACCCATACTCTTTCCTCTACTTTATGCCAAACTTAATCCAAACTCAGCTTGCTCAAAACACATGACTGGAGGGTCGTCTCAAGGTATATGTGCTCCATGTCTTCCCAATATAAGAGCCTACAGAACTTTTATAATCACTGCATTTTGCAGGCCAAAATCTACTCCCATAGATCAGAACATGGAAGCCCCAGCAAAGAACATTTGTACGGGGAACTGTTTCCCAAGGGCCAGTGTGGACAGCGATCTGAATCCAAGAGAAAAACTCTCACAACTCTTGTGAAATGGTTAAACGGCAGCTAATGGAATATAGCTATGGAAAACTAAAACCGCAGGTGAAGCCAGTATTTTAGGATCTTCCATGTTTGAATTTTTTTTTTTTTCTATCCATAAGAATAGTGAGATTTGGGAGTGAAGAAATCCTTGGAACAGGGCCTCTTTGATACGATAGAAAACATTCTATAATCCAAGGAATTTGAGAAACTATCTCTTGGAAAGGCATGTCAGCAGATCATAATTTGAGCCTCACCCGTGGCTCTTCTGAGTCTGATACTGAGAAGGCTAGTTTGCCAAGTGGAAGCTCTTGTTCTCAACATGGAAAAGACTACTAGCAAGCATGCCCTTTTACACACAGGAACACATAAAGAGGAAAGTGGATTAAACTGAAGGTAGAATTCAAAGGCAACTTATAAATAAATTTTTATTGGGTAACCCAGGTTATAAATCTCAATGAGCATTACCCTGAAAAGGCCCATAACAAACATGGATTTGGGAGCATTGTTAATAGTTGATGAGATGAAAGACGAACTCTATCTCCCATCCATATAGTCCTGTAATATTCACCTTTGGTATCAATAACTGATAAATACTCCCTATGTGAAACAAATACCAGATATAACACATCGTATGAAATGCCTGAGGGAGATGTTTCTCCTCCACATAAATGTATAGCCTGTCCTCAGTGGTGGTCCCCTGTCCTTCCTAGATTGTTTTTTTTTCTTATTAATTCCTCAGTGGTAGCTCCCTCAAGTTGAACTAGTATATACTGTCCAGTTACAAACCCCTATCTACTCCAAATTACACTCATCAGTCTGCTAAATACTCCTTTCAAAGCTCAGTACCAATTTACAAAGAAAGCCCCACAAGACTTATTTTTAATCCCATATCCTGCATGAAGAACAGACCATTGGTGTACCCATTCATTCTCTCACTCAGTGAACACTTAGAGAGTCAGGGGATTATGACAAGCACATGCTGGGCCCAGACCTGGACAATTTAACCCTGTTCCCAAAATCTAGGCCATGCTTGTGTCTTCCATATTTAAAGCTACAGAGTATTTTGTTCAGTACAATATTTGCTTCCTGAAATTTTTTCGCCCTGCCTGCAGTTATTCTGATCTTCCATACTGGTGAAGCAGTTGGTAGTTGTTCATCAGCACAAAAACAGCGCAGATTCCTTCATTTTCATTTTGTTAAAGAGTCAAAATTTTCATTTTGATGAATTCTAAAAACATGCATCTGATGAATCTTAAGAATATGTATGTGAATCTCTAAAATATTAACAGCAGACACAGCAGGCAATGTATAATATATAACCAGCTCGTGTAAAACTAGTAGAAATATACTAAGAGCACAATAAAAAATTGGTGAAGATGAAATGTTCATGGAAGAGAAAATACAACTGTCCAATAAGCATATGAAAAAATGTTCAAATCAACAGTAAACAAAAAAAGATGCAAATTAAAACAATTTTTTTACCTTTCAATTTAGCAAAGACTTTGAGGTTGTTTTTGTTTTTGCTGTTGTCATTTTAAGTAATTCTGCTGACAAAGGTGTGGTAATGCAGATACTCAAAAAATTTGTAAGAGGGTACAATGGCTCAGCACTTCCAGAAATATTTTAAATGTTCTCTTTTGTTGACAAAGTACTCCTTCTTCTAAGAGTTTCACAGTTTGGTTTTATGTTTGGCCTCAGTATTTATCTGTTGCGGGTTGAATTGTGTCTTCCTCAAATTTATGTGCCAAAGCCCTAACCTCCAGTACCTCAGAATGGGCCTGTATTTGAAGATTGGGACTGTAAAGAAGTAACTAAGGTAAAAGACTGTTAGCATGGCCTTGATCCAATCTGACTGGTGTCCTTATTCAAAAAAAAAAAAGAAGAAGAAGGCCAGGCGAGGTGGCTCATACCACAGCACTTTGGGAGGCCGAGGTGGGCAGATCACCCTAGGTCAGGAGTTTGATACCAGCCTGACCAACATGGAGAAACCCCGTTTCTACTAAAAATACAAAATTAGCCAGGCGTGGTGGCGCGTGCCTGTAATCCCAGCTGCTCAGGAGGCTGAGGCAGGAGAATTGCTTGAACCCAGGAGGCAGAGGTTGCTGTGAGCCAAGATTGTGCCTTTGCACTCCAGCCTGGGCATCAAGAGCAAAACTCTGCCTCAAAAAGAGAGAAAAAGAAAAAGATTTGGATACACAAAGAGACACCAGGGGCTCGTGCATGCAGACGAAAGGCCACGTGAGGATGTAGGGAGAAAGCTTCCATCTGCAAGTCTAGGAGAGAGGCCTCAGGAGAAACCAACCCTGCAGACACCTTGATCTTGGACTTCCAGCCTCCAGAACTGTGAGAAAATAAATCTCTGTTGTTGAAGCCACTCAGGTTGTGATACTTTGCAATGGCAGCCTAAGCAGACAATATAGTATCCTTATCTAGATGTTCCTAAAACTTTCTTCTGATTTAATCACTGGGCTTTTTGTTCTTGTTTTAATTATTCTGCTTTAGAACTATATGAACAAACATAGTAATAATTATATCAATGTAAAAATGAAAATAAATCACAAATATCTTTTCTTGCATGTTAACTATGTTCATTTCCCCATGTTCCCAACGCATTATGAGATTGGGATGCTCTTTTACAGGATGCAGTATGTGCTCTGAATTACTGACCAACAAACTGTTTTTTCTCCCAAAACCAGGACACGACTAGTCTGGAAACTAAGAGGAGGATGTGGCAAATCTCAAAATTAAAATTAATGATTTACTCTCAAAAGCATGTGCTCAGTCTCCCTAAATCTCTGAGCTCTGCAGGTCTGTTTTAGGATCCAGTGGAGAAAGGGTACTACCAGGGATCGTGAAAGCAATGACACTGAATTGGAAGTTAAGACTGCCACATGGCAATCAACCCAAATGCCCATCAATCAACAAGTGGATTAAGAAACTGTGATACACACACACACACACACACACACATATGACGGAATACTACTCAGCCATAAAAAGGAGTGAATTAATGGCATTTGCAGTGACCTGGATGACATTGGAGACTATTATTTTAAGTGAAGTAATTCAGGAATGGAAAACCAAACATCGTATATTCTCACTCATAAGTGGGAGCTAAGTTATGAGGCTGCAAAGGCTTAAGATGACACAACGGACTTTCGGAACTCAGGGGGAAAGGGTGGGAAAGGGGTGAGGGATAAAAGACTACAAACAGAGTACAGTGTATAGTGCTCGGGTGATGGATGCACCAAAAGCTAATACATCACTACTATAGAACTTACTCATGTAACCAAACACTTGGATTAGACTGGGATATTTTTGGAACTCTGTATGTCTCTCTGTGTATGTACAGTGTAGGGGTGGACTGAAATGACCTTCTCTACCCAGTACCTCTTCCTAGCCTTCATTTTGTAATGGAGGCTGCCCCAGCCATAGAGGTGGGTATGTGAACAAGGCTGGGCCAATCAGACAGACTACTCCACACCTGAAGCCAAAAGAGTTTATCCAAGGATGGGGATATGACCAAAGGAGGCTCAGATTAGGCCTATGGATTCTCTCAGGAGTTTGGAACCTGAACAGAAACATACAGAGAGAGAAGGCAGTTGGAGCTGAAGTCACTGGATGTGAGTGTCTAAAAGAAATGGTCCTTGTGTTCCTGCTGCTAAGCAACACAGAGAATCCTGCTCTTGTCCTTTCCAAAGCTTGGTTGGGAAGCTTTTCACCAGCATCTTTCCAATAACTTCCCTTTGTGCTTAAATTTATTATGTAGATTTCTATTGCTTGTAGCCAAAGAACCTTCACTACTATAATCACTATGCAAGGATTAAAAGAAAAAAAAAGCTCCTAGATATTTTAAGAAAAATAGCAAGATACGGAATGGTATGTATAACATTACCATTTGTATAAGAAAATAAAATGGTATGTCTTTGTATAGATATGGTAATATGTCTGTATACAGACAGACACATACCATTCTTTGCATAGAATACCTCTGGACCAATACTTAAGAGACTGTAAACAGAGTGGGGAATGGAGAGTGGAAGGCAGACCTCCATTTTTGCTGTTTCCATTTGAATTTTGAACCATGGGCATTATTTTGAAAATAGTTATTTTAAATAAATGAATTAAGTATATTATGCTGCTCTCATTTGAATGTTTGACCCTCCAAGCCTCATGCTGAAGTTTGATCCCTAATGTTGGATGTGGGGCCTACTGGTTGGGTGTTTGGGTCATGGGGGCAGATTCTTCATGAATCAATTCATGCCATCCCTAGGAGGTGGGGGTGGTGAGTGAGTTCTCATTCTGTTAGTGCCCACGAGAGCTGGTTGTTAGAGCCTGGCACCTCCCACTCCTTGCTCCCTCTCCTACCCTGTGATCTCTGCACATGTGGCTCCTCTTCACCTTCTGCCATGAGTGGAAGCAGCTTGAAGCCTTCACCGGAAGCAAATGCTGGCACCATGCTTCTTGTACAGCCTGTAGAACTGTGAGCCAAATAAACCTCTTTTTAATTTAATTTTATTTTTTTAATTATTATACTTTAAGTTCTAGGGTACATGTGCACAACGTGCAGGTTTGTTACATAGGTACACATGTGCCATGTTGGTGTGCTGCACCCATTAACTCGTCATTAACTCGTCATTTATATTAGGTATATCTCCTAATGCTATCCCTCCCCCTGCCACAATAGGACCTGGTGTGTGATGTTCCCCTTCCTGTGTCCAAGTGATCTCATTGTTCAATTCCCACCTATGAGTGAGAACATGTGGTGTCTGGTTTTCTGTTCTTGCCATAGTTTGCTGAGAATGATGGTTTCCAGCTGCATCCATGTCCCTACAAAGGACACTAACTCATTGTTTTTTATGACTGCATAGTATTCCATGGTATATATGTGCCACATTTTCTCTTAATCCAGTCTGTCACTGATGGACATTTGGGTTGATTCTAAGTCTTTGCTATTGTGAATAGTGCTGCAATAAACATACGTGTGCATGTGTCTTTATAGCAGCATGATTTATAATCCCTTGGGTATATACCCAGTAATGGGATGGCTGGGTCAAACGGTATTTCTAGTTCTAGATCCTTGAGGAATTACTGCACTGTTTTCCACAATGGTTGAACTAGTTTACAGTCCCACCAACAGTGTAAAAGTGTTCCTATTTCTCCACATCCTCTCCAGCACCTGTTGTTTCCTGACTTTTTAATGATTGCCATTCTAACTGGTGTGAGATGGTATCTCATTGTGGTTTTGATTTGCATTTCTCTGATGGCGAGTGATGATGAACGTTTTTTTCATGTGTCTGTTGGCTGCATAAATGTCTTCTTTTGAGAAGTATCTGTTCATATCCTTTGCCCACTTTTTGATGGGGTTGTTTGCTAAACCTCTTTTTTAAATAAATTACTCAGGCATTCCTTTATAGCAACACACAATGGACTAAGATATATGCATTTTGATGGAAATGATGTATTGTTATGTGAAAAAGCAAGCTGCAGAATTTTAAGCAAAATATGACCCAATTTGTGTGTGATTTCTTAAATGTTTGTGTGTGCACTCACATGTGTGGGAGGCCATGGCCTAGTTGTATGTACATGGAATACCTCCTACTAGGCCTCACCTCCAACGTTGGGGATCACATTTCAACATGAGGTTTGGAGGGTCAAATATCCAAATGATAGCAGCATACACATCTACTTAATTCATTTATTTAAAATGAAACAACTTTATTTTTAAAATAATGTGCCCATGGTTCAAAACTATATGGATCAAACTGATGTCTTATGTACATACAACTATGTATATATAATACCTCGAACTATATGTATCAAACCGATAGCAGTGGCTGGTTCTGGGGTGAGAGGGGTGAGTATTATTATTATTATTATCATTATTATTATTATTTTGAGACTGAGTCTAGCTCTGTTGCCCAGGCTGGAGTGCAATGGTGTGATCTCAGTTCACTGCAACCTCTGCCTCCCAGGTTCAAGTGATTCTCCTCCTCCTTCAGCCTCCCAAGTAGCTGGGATTACAGGCGCGAGCCGCCATGCCCGGCTGAGTTTTTTGTTTTAGTAGATACGGGGTTTCTCCACGTTGGCCAAGCTGGTCTTGAACTCTGACCTCAAGTGATCCACCCGCCTAGGCCTCCCAAAGTGCTGGGATTACAGGCATGAGCCACTGTGCCCAGCTGAGAGTATTATTAATACATTTCTTTTCTTTTTATGCATAATCTTAAAATATAGACATATATAACTTTTGTAACAACAACAACAAAAATCTGTAAAGAAAAAAAAAAGAAAAAGAAATGTGTAGGGAGCAAACCCAGTGACTTATCCCCACCCTGTTCAGTTATTTTCCCTCACACATGCTCACAAGGGCTCAAAGTGGTGACATCACTCACATGTTTGTGGTGGTGCTTGGGCTAACAAACCTGTTGCACTGCCAGTCATATCAGAGTACAGCACATGCAATTATGTACAGTGAATAATACTCAATAATGATAACTAATAACTACGTTAGTGGTGCGTGTATTTACTATACTTTTTATTGTTATTTTAGAGTGTACTCTCTACTTATTTAAAGAAAAAAAAAGAATTATAGAACAGCCAGGCAGGTCCTTCAGGGAGTACTCCAGAACAAGGTGTTGGTATCATAGGAGATGACGGCTCTGTGCGTGTTATCACCCCTGCAGACTTTATAGTAGAACAAGATGTGGAGGTGAAAGACAGTGATGTGGATGACCTGCTCCCATATAGGCCTAGGCTTATATGTTGTGCTTGTGTCTTAGTTTTCAACAAGAAAGTTTAAAATATAAAAAAAAAATATATATATATATAGTTAAAAGCTTATAGAATATAGAATAAGGATATAAAGAGAATATTTTTGTACAACTGTACAATGTGTTTATGTTTTAAGCTGTGTTATTAAAAAGTCAGAAAGTTTTTAAAAATTAAAAGTTTATAACACAAAAAGGTTACAGTAAGCTAAGGTTATTATTGAAGAAAGAAAAATCTTATTTAATAAATTTACTGTGGCCTGAGTGTAAAGTGTTTCTAAAGTCTACAGTGGTGTACAGTCGTGTGCTAAGCCCTCACATTCACTCACCACTCACTCACTGACTCACTCAGAGGAACTTCCAGTCCTACAAGCGCCATTCATGGTAAGTGTCCTATACAGGTATACAGTTTTTTATCCTTTAGTTGTAGTTTTCCCACTTTTTCCTATATTTAGATACACAAATGCTTGCCATTGTGTTACAATTGCCTACAGTATTCAGTGCAGTAATATGCTGTACAGGTTTGTAGCCTAGGAACAATAGGCTACACCACATAGTCTAGGTGTGTAGTAAGCTACACCATCTAGGTGTATGTAAGGGTACACTCTACGATGTACACACAGTGGTGAAATCATCTGGCCCTGGCATGGTGGCTCATGCCTATAATCCCAGCACTTTGGGAGGCCGAGGCAGGCGGATCACCTGAAGTCAAGAGTTCAAGACCAGCCTGATCAACATGGTGAAACCCCGTCTCTACTAAAAATACAAAATTATCTGGGCATGGTGGCACATGCCTGTAATCTCAGCTACTTGGGAGGCTGAGGCAGGAGAATCACTTGAACTCTGGAGGTGGATTGCAGCACTGCACTCCAGCCTGGGCAACAAGAGTGAAACTCCATCTCAAAAAAAAAAAAAAAAAAAAAAAAAAAAAGATCTAACAATGCAGTTCTCAGGACATATTCACATCATTAAGTGACACATGACTGTATTTGATAAAGTGCTCAACATTGTCAGTAATCAAGAAATTGCAAATTAAAACCAAAATGGGATAGCACACACCCAACAGAAGAGCTGAAATTAAAGAGACTGACAACTCCAAATCTCAATGAGGAGCTAGGGCAACCAGAATTAATATATATTGTTGGTGGGAGTGTAAAATGGCAGAAACACTTTAGTAGTTTTTTTTTTTCTTTTGAGACAGAATCTCACTCTGTCACCTAGGCTGGAGTTCAATGGCACAATCTCAATTCACTGCAACCTCCACCTCCTGGGTTCAAGCGATTCTCCTGCCTCAGCCTCCCAAGTAGCTGGGATTACAGGCATGCGCCACCACACCCAGCTAATATTTGTATTTTTAGTAGAGACGGGATTTCTCCATGTTGGCCAGGCTGGTCTTGAACTCCTGACCTCAAGTGATCGGCCCACCTCAGCCTCCCAAAGTGCTGGGATTATAGGCGTGAGCCATCTGGCCCAGGCTTATGTAGTTTCTTATAAAACTAAACATACATCTACCTTATGACCCAGCAATTCCATTCCTAGATATTTACCCAGGAGAAACAAAAGCATTTGGTCACAGTAAAACTTGTACAAAAGTGTTCCTAACATTCATAACTGATAATTGCTTCAAAGTGGAAAAAGCCCAGGAGTCCATCAATAGGAGGATGTGGCATGTACATAAAATTGTAGACCTGAAGAAGATGCCATTCAGATGCCCCTCGAGAAGAATGGGCTGCTCATCTGCAGGGAGTGCAGTCAGCAGGTGGCTTCCAGCTCCCAGCTCCTCAATGTCAGTCTGAGCTGCAGAGAAAAACATGCCCTTCTGGGCGTGGCCTGCATCTGGTGACTGAGCAAGGTGGAGAGATAAAAGCATGACTGTTTCGTCTCCACGTGGGAAACTGGCAGGCAGGACTTCCTCCAAGTTCCCCACTGGGTTGGCAAGGCTCTGTCTGGCCTGCATGGCAGTTCAACTTCTTTCTCTTTCTCAACTTCAATCGTGCTTCTGCCTACTTCCTTTCACAGGTGTTGATCCCTAGGTAGCTTCTTGCACCCTAAACTCTGTCTCATGATCTCTGTCTAGACAATCCAGTTTGCTGCTGCAGTTGTGTCTGGAAAGAGCAAGCAATCAAACGGGATTTTGCAGCTGAATCATTCACCGCCCAGCTAGCAATGTGGACACCTTGCACAGGTGGTGTTTCCATTGTTAAAACTTCCACTGGTGGTGAATCAGGAGAGTGGATTTCTGGAAAGGGATGCGCTGCAGAGGTGATGCATCAGGTACTTGAGAATTCTGGAAGAAATAGTATATACAAGGATAAGGGGATTCTATGGCTATTGCCTGGTGCTAAAATGGCTTGCGAAGCATGGAAAAAGCAGTGGAACCTGCTGAGTGAAACTGAAATGTCATTATCAAGCTGGTCTTTCATGAACTTTTACCTCTAGTCATAGCTGTATTAGGAAAGAACTCAAGTTCCAGGTATTCGGGGGTAGAGCCCCTCTTTGTCCATAAAGTGCAGTGATAACCCTATTTCAACTTGTTAATTAGAAGCAATCACCCCACCAAACACAGCACCTCCACTTTATGCCAGTTGATTCACTAGCATCAAAAGCCACAATGGCCGTATGGTTGTCTCACTGGACCCATTGTTGAGTCCCCTCTAGAAGCCTGCCTTCTTTGTCAGGCCTCTAAAGAAGCAGGACCTACAACCCAGAATAGGTAGCAACATTTTACAAGTGAATTCTTATGTGTCATAGTGGTAGGTACCACTCTTATTTTCACCCCTTGATTCTTGGACCCATTTTTTCTGCTTGTGCACCATAAGAAGAGAAACTGCACCATATATTGACTATTCTATAGAACAAAACCCTAATTTCACTTGTAACTCTCTGAGCTGTTATTATGAATGAGTCATCAAAAGGCCATTCTACCATTCTATAGACCAGTGACTTCTAGCTGATGGTGTTTATTGTAAGAATAGTGAATCCTTTGAGCATATTGAGTCACTTTTTTGCTGTAAAACAAATTTCTGCCAGATGCGACATTGTAAGGAATGACGTGATGATGAATAAGACACACAATATCCACGGATGGAGACGCTAGATGCATGGTGGACAGGAAAGATAAATCTATATTCAGGATGTCTACTTCAATGAAGATAAATTACTGCCCTCTCCATGATGTAAGGAGTCGAGTGCAATCAATCAGCCACTAGGAGATTGGCTGGTCCCTTCAGGACATGGTACTCAATGGGGGTTAGCAGGTTGGATACTCTGCAGTGGTAGTGGTAGTTAGATCAGCACAGTGGCAATATCCATGGATGCCTAAACTCCAGCCCTGCCACCATGGCCATATTGTACACAAACTCCTCAGATGTAGTTTACTGAGATCTACACAGTGAGTCAGGTTGTCCATTTGGTTAGTGAGATCCTCTTCTCCCATGGGTTCCCTCTGGTGAACATTCATGTAAGACATCAATTTATCTCACTCTGTGCATTCTAAGAGGTTTAGCCATATATCTGTTGCACAAACTTCCTTATCTCTAATTCTCTGATCTTGTTTCTACCATGTCTCTGACCATCTGGCCAAATCATTGTCCAGTGACTATGAATCAGTATAGATATGCACCTCTGACTTCTTCTTCCATTTAAGTTAGACAACCAATGTCCTGCTAGATGTTCTACCCTCTGGGAAGATTCCTTTCCCCAGTGTCCTTCAGGGCTACCCATGAGTGGGGCTGTAATGCTATAGCCATCCCTATAACCAGCAGAAGGAAGTTGTAAATGAGAACAGAGGGATGAAGGAGATGAACAGGACATCAGGAAGTCTGAGCCACTTCTGAATCCTACCTGTCAGGTGGTGCCTGATCTTCTGGATCCTGCCTTCAGGGCCTGCTTGTGCCTGATCTCATATGAACACTTTGTTTGAAGGTGAAGTGCTGCTCCATATGCCCAAATGTATGATGTTTGGATGACATCATCATGGGCAGTTCATAATGAGCAGTTTGAGTCATATGGTCAGTTAATGTCCTATAATCAAGGGTTTAGTCCCCACTCAGACCCAATAGACATCTAGGAACTGTTTCTCAAGAGTAGATTAGCTATTTGCTCAGGAGAGTATAGCTTCTTTCAAACACTGTAACTGGAACTACAATTCTCCCATGAGTTTGCCCAGGGCTCAATAGATTATCTTCTACTTCAGACATATTGAGTATCACTAGATTTGCTAGATCATAAAGCCTGAGGATGATAGCCACATTGTGCACAACCCGGCTAAGAAGCATTCTCTTGCTCTTGATGCCACTCAGACCTGCTAGCTCTACATATTTCTTGGTAAATGGATAGAGAATCACACTCATATATGGCAGAGTAAGGCACTATGTAATTTGTTGTCCCAGTCCAAGCACTTTAAAACAAAAGAATTATTTAAAATATATCAAGACAACAGGCATAAACTTGAACTGTTCCAGGCAAATAAGTCTCTCTAGACATATATTGCCTTCAAGACTCAAAGAAACCCAGCAAGGATTTTGATTTTCTTTTAGTGGAAGAGGATGAAAACTGTTGTGTTACTCAGTCAATGAGCTATGTTCAGATTTTATTTTTTGAGACGGAATCTGGCTCTGTCGCCCAGGCTGGAGTGCAGTGGCCGATCTCAGCTCACTGCAAGCTCCGCCTCCCAGGTTCACGCCATTCTCCTGTCTCAGCCTCCCGAGTAGCTGGGACTACAGGTGCCCGCCACCTCGCCCAGCTAGTTTTTTGTATTTTTTAGTAGAGACGGGGTTTCACCGTGTTAGCCAGGATGGTCTTGATCTCCTGACCTCGTGATCCACCCGTCTCGGCCTCCCAAAGTGCTGGGATTACAGGCTTGAGCCACCTCGCCCGGCCTATGTTCAGGTTTTAATTATAGTCTTTCTGTTCTCTCTGTGGTTCAAGGGTTTCTCCTATAGGAAGACAAATGCAGTCTAAGTGTGAGAAGGGTAAAGGGATTACCCAGTGGCATCTATGACTGAGTAAAGACTACCTTGAAGTCTTGAAAAACTTCGTGAAGATACAGGAAAAATAACCTCAGGACTACTTGTATGAGCTGGAAAACCAGTCAGCTAATGTAAACTGTATGATACCTAAGTTCTTCTCTTGATTACAATTTAAGTTTATTTTTGCTTTAAGTCTTGCTTTCCTTCTACTCACCTTGTCCACCTCCCAGAGGTTTCCCTTACACTGAGGATGAACAACTACAGCCTTTGGAAAGGTATAATTATAGATAAATGAATATATACATATAATGAATGGATTTATATACCCATAGAGAGAGGAGAATGATGAGGGAAAACAACTTTTATGGCAGATATTCTGAAAACTCTAAAAGAATATTGTCATTACCTTTCTTTGCAAGTGTAAATTTTTTCTGGTTTACTACTACTCCATCTGTTTTCAAAAATATACACCTGAATCACTTTTCAAATTTATACTATATGTTCATTTACATATTAGCTAGTTTATATGTAGAAAGGTAGGGTGAAGATCTTGGGTTGTACTTGCGTAAAAAAGAACCTGTGAAATTAATGTACTAAGAACTGAAGTGAACTTCTGCTTCTGGCTAAAGTGGTACACTCTGAGAAGACAGGACTTATCCTCCCACATGAAACAATGAAACAAACAAAAAGATGAAACATGTGAAAAATAGATCTCAAGATATGGGCAGCAGGCAACAAAGAATAATGATCCTTGAGTAGAAGAAAACAAATGAGGTGGACCCTATGATTGCCCTTGTGTGGACAAAGTTCCTAGGCTATGGTACTGGAAATGAATCCAGGTAGAGCCTCAGGGTTCTCCTGAGTTGAGAAGACAAAATTAGCTGGGTGTGGTGGCAGGTGCCTGTAGTCCTGGCTACTCAGGAGGCTGAGGCAGGAGAATGGCGTGAACTCGGGTGTGGAGCTTGCAGTGAGCCAAGATCGCGCAACTGCACTCCAGCGTGGCGGGTTTTTTTTCATATGCTTTCAAAAATCCAGATGAAAATGCAAAGGACCTAGAGCAGCAAAAAATCTTTGAAAAAATAATGTTAGAGGACTTATTCTACCTGCCTGCAAGGCTTATGATAACTTATGTAATTAGGAGAGTGTGATATTGGCATTGAGAAATACAGTTAGATCACTGGAACAGAATAAAGATTCCAGAAGTAGACCACACATATGTGCTCAATTGACTTTTGGCAAAAATGCAAAACCAATTTAGTGGGATATGGGCTTCATGCGTAACAGTATGGGGAGCTCTGCAGGGATGTTCCCCAGTAAAATGGTATCCTCTGAGCTTCCTGGATCTGTGGTTCAGGACCTACCATTACTTTTGGATAATTCTGTCATTATTGCTTCAGAGTTTTTTTGTTCCTTTTTCTCTTTCTTTTCCTTTTTGAATTTTTATTAGGCATATGTGACACCTTTTATAATTGTCCCACAGTTTGTTAATATTCTGCTCCATTTTTACACTTTTTCTTCTTTGTCTTTCAGTTTTGGAAATTTCTGTTTACTTTTTCAGGTTCCCTGGTTCTTTCATTGGCTGTGTCCAGTCAATTAATGGGCCCATCAAAGACATTCTTCGATTCTGTTATGAATTTTTTTTTAATTGCTAGCATGTTTTTGATTCTTGCTTAAAGTTTTTATCTTTCTGTTTACATTATCCATCCACTTATGCATATTGCCTTCTTTTTCTATTAGCACCTAAGTGTATTAATCATAGTAGTTTTAAATTTCCAGCATTTCTGTCATACCTGAGTCTGGTTCTGATGCTTGCTCTGTCTCTTCAAACTGTGTTTTGTATATTTTAGTATGCCTTGTATTTTTGGTTAAAATCCAGACTTGATGTATTGGGTAAAAGGAACTGAGGCAAATAGGCCTTTAGAGTTATAACAATAGGTGTTATGTTTGTCTGGCTAGGAGTAAAATTGCGTTTGTGTTTGTTGTAGCTATAGGCATTGGATACTAAAATTTCCTTAGGTATCCCTATTTTTTGTCTCCTCTGTTTTCTTTGGTTTTCCCTAGAGATGTCTTCTTAAATAAGATCTGACATATGTATTCCTTTTAGTTGTGTTCTCATTATTATATAGGAGCTCTATTGATGTGGTAGTAAGAGGGGTGTGTGCATTGAGGGGAAGTATTCTATAGTCTTATGATTAGGTCTGTCTTTTAGTGAGCCTGGTCTCTGGGCTGTGACCTTCATAAGTCTATTGATGAGAGCAGTTCTATTTTGACTTGTTTTATCTTCCCACCCCCATCAGACAGGAAAACTAGAGGGTCTGGAGTTGGGCATTTTCTTTCCCCCACACAGAAAGCTAGAGCAGGGTGGAGGTGGGTATTCCCTTTCACCCAGGTTGGTAAGGCTCTGGTAAAATTCCAGTTGGTTAGGCTCTGGTAAAGTCAATTTCCTTTAAGGCAGGTCTTGTTAAGAACAGAATGCCCAGGGTATATTTCAAAATAGCTACTTTTTCTCCTTCCCCTCTGGAAGCATAGATTTTTCTCAGATGTTCACTCTGAGAAACTGGGGAGGAATGTGGTGGTAAAACACTCAACAGTGTGTAGGTCCCCCTAAGACTGGGCCCACTGGTGTTTTTAAGTCTTAGACATATCTATAATGAAACTCCAGAGATACGTCAAATATAGTTTAAATGTAATTGTACTGTGATCCAGCAATCCCACTTCTGGGTGTATGTCTAAAAGAATTCAAAGCAGAATCTCAAAGAGATATTTGCACATCCATGTTTTTTGCAGCATTATTCACAATAGCCAAGAGGTGGAAGTAACCCAAATGTCTGCTGACAGATGAATGGGTACAGAAGATGTGGTATATACATACGATGAAATATTATGAAGCCTTAAAAAAAGGAAATTTTGTCACATGGATAAACCTTGAGGACATTATGCTAAGTAAAATAAGCCAGTCACAAAAGGACAAATACTGTATGATTCCACTCATATGAAGTATCTAAAGTAGTCAAAACAGAAAGTAGAAGAAAGGTGCTTTCCAAGGGCTAGGGGAGGTGAGAGAGGGAATTACTGTTTAGTATGTATAGAGTTTTAGTGTTGCAAGATGGAAAAGTTCTAGCAATCTGTTGCACAACAATGTGCATATGCTTAACACTACTATACTGTACATTTAAAAATTGTTAAGATGGTAAATTTTATGTTATATATTTTTACCACAATAAAGAAGGAAAATATGCTAAGATTTTAATGGAGGCTGTTTGGAATATTTGTCTTTCATTGAGGAAGAACTGACATCTTCATTTTGAGTCTTGATCTCCATGAATAATTGTATATCTCTACCTATTTAGGGTTTCTTTATTCTCTTTATGTTTTATACTTTTCAGTGAAAGGGAGTTTTACATTTTTTTGTCAGATTTTCTGTTACTATTTCATATTGTTGTCATGTTGTAAATGATAGCTTTTTAGATTCTACTTTCTGAATATTCATTTCTAGAATATAGAAATACAATTGATTTTTGTGTATTGATCTTATATTCCTACTATTTTGAGAAACTTGCTTGTTAGTTTAATAGGTTTTTTCATCGATTCCATAGGATTTTCCACATAGATGATCATGTTATCTACAAATAAAGACAGTTTTAATTATTTCTTTTCAAGCTAGATGCCTTTTCTTTTTCTTGCCCCATTGCACTGACTACAATTTCAAGTATAATGTTGAACAGAAGGAGTGAGAATAGACATCATTTTCTTGTTTCTGAACTTAGGAGGAAAGTATGCAGTATTTCACCAGGAATAAGTTTTTGTAGGTGCCTCTTATCAGTTTGAGGAAGGTCCCTTCTATCCACAGTTTGCTGAGAGTTTTTAAAAATCTGGAATGGATACTAAATTTTGGCAAATGCTTTTTCTGCATTATTGAGATGGTTATGTGACTTCTTAACATGATGAATTAAATAGATTAATTGTTACATGTTAAACAAACCATGCAGTCCTGGAACATGCCTCACTCAGTGTTGATATTTTATTCTTGTTATATATCAATCTTTGTTGGATTTGATTTACTAAAATTTTATTTAAAAATTTTGCATATATGTTCATGGAGGATATTAGTCTGTAGTTTTCTTGTAATATCTTTGTCTGTTTTTGGTAATTGGGTAATGCTGGCATAGAATGAGCAAAATAGTTCCTCTTTTTCAATTTTCTGGAAGAATTTGTATAGAATTTAGTATTATCTCTTCTTTAAATGCATCAGTGAAGCCACTTCACCTGGGAATTTTGCTTGTGGGAAGATTTTTAAGCATTCAATTTAAAAAATAAATATAGAGACATTTGGGTTATCTATTTCTTCATTAGTGAGGATTGCTCATTTTTTCAATTTATTGGCATAAAGTTGTTTATAATTTAATATGATTATACTTTTAATACTTGTATAATCTGTGGTAATGGCACTTCTCTTGTTCCTGGTCTTGACACTTTATATCTTCTATTTTCCTGATCAATCTGGGCTAGAATGTTACCCATTTTATTGACCTTCTTAACAAAAGCATATCACCCCAGTCCCTGCTTCTATCATCACATTGCCTTCTCCTTTTCTGTAGTCAGATTTTCTCCTGCCTCCCTCTTTTTTCATTTCTTTTGAGATGAGGTCTGACTATGTTTCCCAGACTGGTCTCAAACTCCTGGACACAAGCAATCCACCTGTCTCAGCCTCCCAAGTAGGTGGATCTGTAGGCATGAGCCACTGCACCTGGCTCTGCCTCCCTCTTATGTGGACTCTTATGGTTATATTTAGGATCCATCTGGCTCATCCAAGACAAACCACTCCCGCAATCTTCAATCACATCTACAAAGTCCCTTTTGCGATATAGAGTACAGTTCACAGGCTTCCAGTCATTATCTGCAGGTCATTGCACTCCACCACAGCTCTTTTAAATAGTTGCAATGACATTCTATATAGAATTGTGCATCTTGCTTTCTTCACTTGCTGTAGTTTATTAGCACTGATTTATTTACCATGAATGGGCTTCAGGGTGATAGAAAAGGTTTATTTTATTTTTTATTTTATTTTTATTTTTTAATTTTATTTTTTGAGATGGGGTTTCACTGTTGCCCAGGCTGGAGTGTAGTGGCATGATCTTGGCTCATTGCAGCCTCCACCTCTCAAGTTCAAGCAGTTCTCCCACCTCAGCCTCCCAAGTAACTGAAATTACAGGTGCCTGCCACCATGCCCAGCTAATTTTTGCATTTTTAGTAAAGACGGAGTTTTGAATTCCTGACCTCAGGTGATCCACCCACCTCGGCCTCCCAGAGTGCTGGGATTACAGGCGTGAGTCACTGCACCTGGCCAAAAAGGTTTCTTTTTTTTTTTTTTTTTTTTTTTTTTTTTTTTTTTTTTTTTTGTGAGACGGAGTCTCGCTCTGTCGCCCAGGCTGGAGTGCAGTGGCCGGATCTCAGCTCACTGCAAGCTCCGCCTCCCGGGTTCCCGCCATTCTCCTGCCTCAGCCTCCCGAGTAGCTGGGACTACAGGTGCCTGCCACCTCGCCCAGCTAGTTTTTTGTATTTTTTAGTAGAGACGGGGTTTCACCGTGTTAGCCAGGATGGCAAAAAGGTTTCTTTTAGAAAGAGAGAAAGAGAAGAGAGAGAGAGAGGAGGGCAAGAGGGCAGAAAGGGAAGAAAAGGAAGGAAGGAAGGAAGGGAGGAAGGGACGAAGGGAGGAAGGGAGGGAGGGAGGGAGGGAGGAAGGAAGGAAGGAAGGAAGGAAGGAAGGAAGGAAGGAAGGGAGGGAGGGAGGGAGGGAGGGAGGGAGGGAGGAAGGGAGGAGAAATTCCCAGTGGAAGATAAAAGTATGAATCCTCAGGATGACATGTGAAGACAGAAATCCTAAGAAAGGACATTACACATTCAAGCTGAAGATAATCCTTACCTGATCTAGTAGGAACCAACATGAAAACCCCCAGACAACAAAGGCAAGGACTTTCCCTGGATATTCACAAGCTCCCACAACTGTGAGAGGTCCAATCTCTACCCAAGTCTCTTTCTTTGTATCACTCGTCCCTGTTCTACCTCCCTCACTGAACCCTGGCTTGTGCAGTGCAGCCTGATCCAGTGAACCTATCTGGTGAAAAGGGGTTAGGTATCTTTTTCATTACTTTAGAAAAGGTAAAACCAAGAGATTGCTTACTTTGAAAATATTTACAGAGCTATCAGCAAATATATGTATCTTTTTACTGTTGAAATGCAGATAAAAGCCTCTATCTTCTCCAACCAAATAACTCTTAAGGACCTCAAACTGTGAAATCTAACATGTATTTTTTGATAAACATAGCTACTGGACTTTTTTTTAATATTGTAGAAAAATTCTAGACTTCTAAGAAAATAATAGAGGTCAACCTACAATCAGAGTATAACATTGGTTTTAGTCTGAAAATATTTCTATTCAGCTAAATCCTTTTTCTCGTCTTTAAAAAGCCACTTGAGAAATCCCATTTGACAAGGGATATTACTACAGTTTGTACTGCTCAACATCAGGGCAAGACTTTTTTCCCCCTTTTGTAAAATCAATTTGAGTTATTTACAATGAACTTAAAAACCATGAACTTTAATGAAAAAGCTTGACAGGCTTGATGTATGATAGACTAAAGTTTAAAAAAAAAAAAAACAGAAAAAGATTTTTTTTCTCTTTGGCTGTGGGATAAAAACAGGGGTCTAGCTACTCAGAGTCACTTCTCAGAGAGCAATGTAATAGAGTTGCCCAGTGATTATAAAATATCTACAGAAAACTAGCTAACAAAGGAGATGTAAATGTTTTTCCATCAATGGGATAATGTAGCAGGAGGGGGTTGCGTTTCTCCTAACAAACAGAATCTTTTTGTGTGGTGTGTTTGTCTGCAAGCTAGTTGCTGATTACATTATTTGGTTTATTTTATTGGGTAGCTCCTCGTAATTATTTTTTGGAAGAACCACAAAATAGATTAAGGTGCAGGACATCCTTGCAGAAAAGGCTGGATTCTGGCCATGGATGGCCTAAAACCCTGGACATTTTCAATACATGACTTCACGTCCCCCACAGCATTTGCATCCCAGCTCCTTGTTTGCTTAATGCCTTCACACTAGTTGTAAGCAGTTTCTCAAACATAATCTTCGACTGAGTGTTTACTTTGACCATGGACTTGATTTAGAAAGAACTCTTTTTTCAAAGCAAATCCATCTACTCTTCCTGTGTCTAAAGGCAAAAGATAATAATTGTGTCATGGCACCCAGCCCTGTGTGTTTAGAGCTTTGAAATGATCCCAAAATTACTTTTCCCCTTTCATTTATTTTCTTCTTAAATCCTGTTTTACCGTAATCATTCAAATGACTTCACTACATGGTCAGCTAAATGATGGCTTCAGGACTCTGGCTATTTTAAGTAGTAGAGACTAAATAGCCACTTCTCAGTACAAACCTTTTTAAAAGGTATTTGTTTAATGGATGAGAAATGCCTGGAAAATGAATTAAAATGTGCCCAAAGTACAACTGCATTTTTTCTAAAACACTCTTGTGCAAGAAAATGTAAATTTTGTTCCTTGTTTGTACCTTTATTCTAGATTGTATTTGTAAGTGTTTCTTTATATGAAACAAAGAGGAAAAGAGCAGGGCAAATTTCAAAATAAAAACATATTTTAATGTTATTAGTGACTTCTACCTGATCACTTACTAATTAATTTTAAGTCAGTGACTTTGCAATGTAAATATGAAATCAGTTATATAGTTTGGAGAAACTCTGCACCCTGAGTTCTATCCCTTTCACATATCCTTTGACTCTTTTAAGTTTATCCTTTGGCTCTAATGAGTTTATTCTTTGGTTGAGTTTAATATTTAGATTACAGAAAGAAAAAATCTTGAGTCACTCTAAGTTAGTTTGATACTTCCTTTAATTTGGTTGTTCTTGTTCAACTCCAACGCCTCCTGTCCCCGAATGATGACAACAATATCAAACGACAATTGGGATATTGGGTGAGAAAGTGCTTCCTAGTTGGGCTTGGGAAGAGGTGAGCTCAGGAAGTGAGGGCCACATATTAATCGCTGAATTGATTCACGAGTGCTAGGGTATCTGAGAGGCTGTTGGAGTTGAATACACTCAGATTCAGGAAGACTGAAAATAATTGATGAACTTTGTCACTTAAAATTTAGATTTTAAAATATTTTATTTTTGATGCCACTTTGTTTAGAAAATGTCAGAATGTAGAAAGAATGATGAGAACAGAAAATCATCACCTGGCAGGAATAATTATTTCAGTCAAGAATCATCAGTGATAATCCAACAATCCCATAACTGCATATGTATCTAAAAGAAAGGGAATTGGTGTATCAAAGAAGCTTCTGCACACCCATGTTTATTGCAGCACTGTTCACAACAGCCAAGATCCGGAATCAACCTAAGTGCCCATCAACAGAAGAATCAATAAAGAAAATGTGGTATATACACACATGAAATACTATTCAGCCATGAAAAAGAATGAAATCCTGTCAATTGTGACGACGTGGATGAACCTAGAGGACATTATATTAGGTGAAGTAAGCCAGGCACAGAAGGATAAATACCGCATGTCTCACTCACATGTGGAATTCTAAAAAGCTGATCTGATCTGATCTGGGATTTGGGGATTGGTTATGGAATTCAAACAAAGAGGTACAGATTAAAGAGGATGAAACAAAAACAATTTTTGTTGGAGGGAGTTTTTTTGTGTGTGTAATGAAATCTATGAATTTCACAGTAGTTATGGACTGCTAAACAAAAGATTTTCCAATATACAGGCCAAGCAGGGGAGTAAAAAGAAAAGATGCCTACAGGCAGAGACACCTGAAGAATTTTTCAAAAAACTTCCCTATCTTCTTGGCCAGCCCCGCAGATGCTGTGACAATCACTTGTGGTGAGGTTAACACACTACTTATGAACCAACAAAAATTCTCTCATAAATAAAAGATGTATGTATGTATTCTGTCATACATAAAAGATGTGTAGTTTTTTTGTTTTTGTTTTGTTTTGTTTGTTTTCTAATTGCACCAAACTATTTCAGTGGACATTTTAATGGAAATGAGTATGCCTTGCAAATTCATTTATTTTTGGTATGAAAATTGATATTCAAAGTGTATCATCAGGTTTTATATTATTAAAAATATGAGGTTTGTGTAATTTTTAAACTTTCAGGTATCCCCAAATATTTTTGAAAAATGCATAACCGCTGACACTTTTTCTTTTTTTTTTTTTTTTTTTTTTGACACGGAGTCTTGCTCTGTGCCCCAGGCTGGAGTGCAGTGGCGCGATCTCGGCTCACTGCAAGCTCCGCTCCCCCGGGTTCACGCCATTCTCCTGCCTCAGCCTCCTGAGTAGCTGGGACTACAGGCGCCGCCACCTCGCCCGGCTAATTTTCTTGTATTTTTAGTAGAGACGGGGTTTCACCGTGTTAGCCAGGATGGTCTCGATCTCCTGACCTCATGATCCGCCCGTCTCGGCCTCCCAAAGTGCTGGGATTACAGGCTTGAGCCACCGCGCCCGGCCCACTTTTTCAAATAATTTTTTTTTTTTTTTTTGAGAGACAAGGTCTCACTTTGTTGCCAAGGGTGGAGTGCAATGGTGAGATCACAGCTCTCTGTAGCCTTGAACTCCTGGGCTCAAGCAATCCTCCTACTCAGCCTCTTGAGTAGCTGAGACCACAGGTGTGCTCCACCACTCCTGGCTAATTTGTTTTTTTTTTTTTTTTTTTTTTTTTTTTTTTTTTTTTAGAGAAATAACATAGTGGAGGTCTCATTATGTTGCCCCTGCTGGTTCAAGTGATCCTCCTGCCTCCGTCTCCCAAAGCACTGGGATTACAAGTGTGAGCCACCATGCCTGGCCTTCAAATAATTTTTACAATATATTTAAACAAAAGGTTTCTAAGATGCCTGTACTTGTAAACTCATTACTTTATTACATTTTATATCATATATTATAGAAAAATAGTTTTTAAATCTTTATGCTCTCTTGACATTAAGATATCTCAATTCTAGCAAGGCAGTTGACATGGGACAGCCAGGCTGAGTCCCAGATGTGCCAGGCAAACCATCTTCTGTGTATTGTCACCCCCTCCCCATCCAGGGCCAATGAGTTTACGCTATAAATTGGGACAAAATGAAATCTGAATTCCAGCTTTAGCGCTTCCTAGGAGAACTTGGATGAATAATCTTCCTGAGCCGGTGTTCTCATCTGGAATCTGGAGATAATAATGCTGATTTTTCAGAGTTATTGTAAGGATTAAATAATGCAAATAAAGTATCCAGCATGGAGTCTAATACAAAGTACAAATACAGTATCAGTTCCTTCCTTTCTTCCTCTTTTCTTATAATCCATGACTAGAACAATTTATATGTCAAATCAGCACATGATAATTTTATTGTTTGGCAGTGGATTTATGAATGATTCTTGCATTAGTAAGACCTGAGTAATTAATTAATTAATTAAAGCAGAACATAGCATGGACAATAATGATAGTATCTTGATGCCTGTATTCCAAGCACTTTGGGAGGCCGAGATGTGAAGATCAATTGAGCCCAGGAATTCAAGACCAGCCTGGGCAACATAGCAAGACCTCATTTCTACAAGAACTAAAGAAAATTAGCCAAGCGTGGTGGCATGTGCCTTTAGTCCCAGCTAATTGGGAGGCTGAGGCAGGAGAATCACTTGAGCACAGGAGTTTGAGGCTGCAGTGAACTATGATTGCACCACTGCACTCCCAACAGAGAAAGACCCCATCCCTTAAAAAAAAGAAAAAAAAAAAAAAAGTATCTTGACCTCTGGATTATGGTTAGTCGAATTCTGTGTCGTTGAGGTCCAATTTAAAAATTAGACATGCTCATGTGTCCAACTAGTACTCTTTTGTCCTCAAAGTTTCGCATTTAAGTTGAAATGTTAAAAAGAAAAAATCCTTTTGAAATTTTGCAAGGTGAGGAGTCATAGGGATTTCCATGTAAAAAGCTGATATGGGGGCTGAACGCAGTGGCTCATGCCTGTAGTCCCAGCACTTTGGGAGGCCAAGGCGGGCAGATCATGAAGTCAGGAGTTTGAGACCAGCCTGGCTGACATGGTGAAACCACATCTCTACTAAAAATACAAAAATTACCTGGGTATGGTGGCACGTGCCTGTAGTCCCAGCTACTCGGGAGGCTGAGATAGGAGAATCGCTTGAACCTGGGAGGTGGATCTTGCAGTGAGCTGAGATTGCACCACTGAACTCCAGCTTGGGCAACAGAGTAAGACTTCGTCTAAAAAAAAAAAAAAAAAAAAAAAAAAAAAAAGCTGATATGGTTAAAATATACACAAAACTTTCTAAGTGGATCAGTACAAGAAAATTTATTAGCCTGACATAGACATTGAATTTCATCTATTTTTGTAATGCCTCAACCATGAATTCAGTATACAAATAAGATGGAGTTACAATGATTCATTCAACATGTATTTATTTATTTATTTATTTTTGAGACAGAGTCTCACTCTGTCGCCCAGGCAGGAGTATAGTGGCACAATCTTAGCTCACTGCAACCTCTACCTCCTGGGTTCAAGTGATTCTCCTGCCTCAGCCTCCCGAGTAACTGAGATTACAGGTGTGGGCTACCATGCCCGGCTAATTTTTGTAGTTTTAGTAGAGATGGGGTTGCGCCATGTTGGCCAGGCTGGTCTCCGACTCCTGACCTCAAGTGATCCACCCACCTTGGCCTCCCAAAGTGCTGGGATTACAGACGTGAGCCACTATGCCCAGCCAACAAATATTGATTGAGTGCCTACTGTGTGCCAAACTGATTTTGTAGAGGATAGAGAATAGACCTTTGATTTGGGCAAGATGGAGGTCACTGATCATCTTGATGAGAGTGGTATCTGTGGCGAAGTGAAGATGAAAGCCTGACTGGAGTTGTTGAAAGAGAAAGTAGGAGATAAGGTGTAAGGACAGTAAAACAGGAAACCTGAAAGTTGCTATAAAAGAAAACCAGGCCGGGCGCGGTGGCTCAAGCCTGTAATCCCAGCACTTTGGGAGGCCGAGGTGGGTGGATCACGAGGTCAGGAGATCGAGACTATCCTGGCTAACATGGTGAAACCCCGTCTCTACTAAAAAAATACAAAAAACTAGCTGGGCGTGGTGGCGGGCGCCTGTAGTCCCAGCTACTTGGGAGGCTGAGGCGGGAGAATGGCGTGAACCCCGGAGGCGGAGCTTGCAGTGAGCCGAGATCACGCCACTGCACTCCAGCCTGGGAGACACAGCGAGACTCCGTCTCAAAAAAAAAAAAAAAAAAAAGAAAACCAAAATATTGAGTGGCAGCTGAAAGAAGCGTGGAGTCACGTGACTCCTTTTTGTTTTTTCAGGTGAACACTATCACAGCATATATATGGGCTGAAACAGTCCCTCAGAGAAGCAGAAATTGATAGTGCAAGAGAAGAGGGGAGTTTCAGAGCCAAGTCCTAAAAAGATGAGAGAGAGTGGGATTCTGGGACAGCCTGTGGGAATAGAGGAAAGGCAACATATGTGGACACAGGTAGGGCATGCTGAAAAATTTGAAGATAGGAAGGTGAGGTATGTATCATCTGCTTTCATTCTTCAATGAAATATGGAGCTAGATCAGTATCAGGGTTGATGTGTGTGTGTAGGACAGGGAAGTCTGAGACTGAAGAGAGAATGTGTGAAACTGCCACCTTAGGCAGCAGAAATCTAAGCTGATAAAGACAAGGGATGAGATGGCTGGGCAGTGCCACTTGCCAAAGTGAGAATTGTCTGCACGGCATGTGCCCTCTTGAAGTCACATTCAGCTGCTCAGGCACCAGTCCACAGATGGCAGAAAGCTGGATCTCACCAGTTTGCTTTTCCCTGCAGGCAGTTATAATGGAGGGGTAGGGAGGTCAAGAGTCTAAAGCATAGACTCAGCTGGGATTTGTGGCTCACACCTGTAATCCCAGCACTTTGGGAGGCCAAGGTGGAAAAATGGCTTGAGTCCAGGGAAACATTGCCAAACCCCATTTCTGCAAAAAATTTAAAACTTAGCCAGGCATGGTTGCATGCATCTGTAGGCACAGCTACCTGGGAGGCTGAGGTAACAGATCACTTGAGCCTGGGAGTTCAAGGCTGAAGTAAGCCATGATCACACCATTGCACTCCAGCCCGAGTGACAGAGCAAGACCCTGTCTCAGAAAAAAGTAAATAAATAAAATAAAGCATCGACTCTACCCTGGAGAAGGACCTGGTGAAAATGATTGACAGAGAGCATTAAAGTCAATAAGTTGGAGCTCTTGCTTGGGTTGAAAATGTTGGGGTGCCCAGTACTGGAGTAAGTGACCTGCTGAAGGGGAGAGGAGCCGTGAGTGGGAAGTGTGATTTAGCAGGTGGTGCAGTTCTTGGTGAGGTTGAGGAGAGATCCTGGGGAGTGAAGACAACAAGGAGAGGTCAATGCCTTGTACGTATTATTGACATAGATGCTGGAATTTCTCAGCATGATGCAGTAGTACCCACGGAGAGAAAACCGTGTCTCAAAGGCCATAATCTTCAAGAAATAAGGGACAGGGATGGGGAGATTGGTAGATGACAAGGAGAAGGAGGGGTGGCTGATGACAAAGGCTGCTGGTATGCGTGTCAAAGGAGCTGGGAGTTGGAAGGAAGATGGAGGCAAGAGTCAAGCAGGTCACAAGGAATGTGTGATATACTATGAGTGGGAGAAGAAAGTCTGCGTCCAAGAGAAACAGCAGAGTCTCTCTCTGTCTCCTAGGCTGGAGTGCAGTGGCCCGATCTCGGCTCACTACAACCTCTGCCTCCCAGGTTCAAGTGATTCTCCTGCCTCAGCCTCCTGAGTAGCTGGGACTACAGGCGTCCGCCAACACACCCGGCTAATTTTTGTATTTTTAGTAGAGACGGGGTTTCACCATATTGGCCATGCTGGTCTCGAACTCCTGACCTTGTGATCCGCCCGCCTCGGCCTCCCAAAGTGCTGGGATTACAGGCGTGAGCCACCATGCCGGGCCATCTGAATCACTTTCATGGGATGTGATTGAACTTTAAAAAAACTGAAAGAGAATGTATATAAAAGAATAGAAAATATAAGAGCATAATATTGGCTGAGGTTTAGATAAATTTGTTTTGTAAAATTATTTCTTGGTGTGTGTGTGTGTGTGTGTACTGGTTATAGACATAAAATCCATTTCTTACTGTGGGTTGGAGTGAGAAGAGTTTGAAAGCCACAGCATTAGGTGATTATAGGACCCTATGGGGACAAGAATCCCTATGGTGATGAATGGCCTGGGTGGCTTGGAAATGAGAAGGGAAGTGAGGCATGATGGAATTAATGCCATGGATCTAGTAAGGGAAACTGAGTCATAAAGCCCCAGGCTCTGGTGGACTGGTGAGGAGGTGTCTCTCATCTGTATCCAAGTTTATGTGGCAGCCTTCGCAAGTTATCCCTGATATAATAAGTAATATATTCGGGTTTTGTCCCTGGTTCCTGGCACAGAGCTCCTAAAACTAAGAACTTCCTGAGTGACTTGGATGCCTTCTGTTATTCATGATAACTTGCTTTGGATCACACCTGAGCTTATGCTAATGAGGTGAGTTAGGCTGGGGTCCCTAGGTAGCCTCAAAATGGAGCTGGTCACTGGAAAGATCAAGTGATTGGAGGGTTGGAACTTCCAGCCACCAAAGTGGTGGGAAGTGGTGGAGGGCAGCTGGAGCTTAAGCCCTATAAAATTTTTTGAACAATAAGGTTTAATGAACTTCCAGACACATGAATGCTTGGAGGTGCCGGGAAGGTCGTGCACCTGGAGAAGGCCTGGAAACTTCGTGCCCTTCCCACATCCTTTCCCTGGGCATCTCTTCCATGTGGCTGTTCACCTGTATTCTTTATAATATCCTTTACAATAAATCAGTTAATGTGTTTCCTCAGTTCTGTGAGCCCTCCTAGCAAATTAACTGAACCTGCAGAGGGGTCCGGGGAACCCCGACTTATAGCCAGTCTGTCAGCAGCACAGGCCCAGTCTGGGAATTGTAGTTGGCATCTGAAGTGAGGACAGTCTTGTAGGACTGAGCCCTTTAACCCGTGGGATCTAATGCTACTTCCAGGTAGGCAGAGTCAGAATTGAATTGAATTATAGTATACCCAGTTGGTGTCTGCTGGAGAATTGCTTGGGGTATGGGGAAAAATGTCCCACGTCTGGTGTCAGCAGGGTTCTGTGTGAGTGTAGAGAAATGAAGCATGGTTTTCCTCAGACTAACCGTTTTTCCAATCTATTAAATTCAAGTGTATTAATGCTAATTTTATATGAACTAGTTAGTTATTTTAGCTTGACTAATCAGAACTCACTGTAAAAAGATCAGGACCATGAAGTCAATCTCTATAAATAATACATTTTTAAATGACACACCTCCACGTCTTTGCCTGAAACTCTTCTTTAAGCCACAAACAATGATCTCAGCTCCCTATTGGGTTATGATCACAAAAAGGACTAATCAGAACTTGTAGATGGTTCAGGGCGAATTCATCTCCAATAAGGAGGCTTAAAAAAATAGCATCACCTTTGAAAATGAAAGGCAGAACGGTGTGGAATTTCCTTCTGTCTTTTATGGAATGATCATCACCCCATCAGTGAGGCTTAAAGGCTCCCAAGGGAAATATTGTAAAACATGGAACATCTAATGAAAAGATTAGCTTCTGTTGCTTCTCCTGAGGTGCTCATCACTGTGAATAATAACTCACATTTAGGTATTCTCTTGATGCACTCGAAGGGGCATTCACAGACAGCATTTTCTTAGGTTTTCTTTTCTTTTCTTTTCTTTTTTTTGAGACAGAGTTTTGCTCTGTCGCCCAGCATGGACTGCAGTGGCGTGGTCTCAGTTCACTGCAACCTCCGCCTCTCAGGTTCAAGTGATTCTCCTGCTTATGTCTCCCAAGTAGCTGGGACTACAGGCTTGCACCACCACGCCCAGCTAATTTTTTATATTTTTAGTACAGATGGAGTTTCACCATGTTGGTTAGACGGGTCTCGAACTCCTGACCTCAGGTGATCCACCCACTTCAGCCTCCCAAAGTGCTGGGATTGCAGGCGTGAGCCACCGCACCCGGCCTCCTCAGATTTTCATGACCACACTCAGAGACAGGCTTCACAAAAGACTAGGATGAGGCTCAGATAGATTCTTCCCTCAGTCTGGCAGTCAATACCACTGTCATGCGTCGTGTGTCATCTGTCACATGTGAGGCATCGTTCCAGGTAGTGGGAATACGGCAGTGGACAGAGAGAAGTTCCTGCCAACTTCTCAGGACCCGCATTCTGGAGAATGGGGGGCTTGCCTCAGGCTCCCCGGCAAGGCTGCGTTCACCAGACCCAAGCCCTGGCATCTGACTCCCATTATGGGGCTTCTGCCCCCCAGCCTCCCTGGCCTTCTTGGGAGAAATGGACAACCAACCCTATGATTGCTTCTTTGACTTACACAGTACTTTCCCATCTAAGAAGATGTAAGAGAAAAAAACGCATTTCTCTTTATGAGAACAAACCCCCCGAGGTAGGGATTATGGATTAAAATCCTTGCAAAGTTTAAAAGTCATTTTCCATGGTGAGAAAATAAGAAAATTGAGATTTGATGGCTCTCTTGCTTTGCGACTACTGTTTTAATCAATTTAATTTTGACTGTATTTGGATACACTATGACATTTATGTGCATTTAAAGCACTTTATAATTCCTCTGTATTTCTATGGCTTTGGTCCCAGACCACTTGCAAACTATCAACTGTGTGTTTCTGACTGACAATCACACACAGAGGCCACTGCAAAAGACACAGGGAGGCAAGACAGATACAGAGGACTCCGATCCCATGGTCACACTTTGCTGTAATATTCTAAAGCAAAAATGTTTCCAGTGACTGTTAAACAAGCATCCCAGAACCAAGCACTCTGTCGAGAACAGGGATTTATAGGTCTGCCTCGAAGCTGGGCAGAGACCTGGGAAAGAGCATTAGACATGCCGACTCGGTTAGGTTTTGGCCATTTTCTTCGTCTGTGCTTAATTAGCACAAACTTCCCCAAAGGAGCTAAGGTTCACTAAGGCTTTTCATCCGGGGGAGGGAGGATGAAGAGAGAAACTGGTGGAGGGAAGCCTAGCAGTGAATTGTTCCAACTATATCTCTGTTCAGTGTGGCAAATACATTCTTGAGGCAGGTGCTTGAATTCACAGGCTCTTTAGAGAAAAATTTAGCAGCCCCAGGAATATATTGGTTGAGAAGAAGAAGAAAGGAGGGGCCGGGAAAACACACATCAGCTGCTAGGAGGGAAAAAGCTAATCGTAAAAACTTCTCCGCCAGAGAGAGGTGCAGCTGTCAAAGCAATAAGGTAAATGAGTCTCAGACTAAAATGGATTTCGCAGTAGAACTGTGTTCTCTGATAAATAGGGGAGATTGAACTCCAGCACCATCCCGCTATTCCTTGGTAATGCCCCATTTGGGCGCCGACTGGGTGGTCTTAAGCCCACTGCCACCCTGGCTAACACCGGCCACACCAATCAAGGCCCCGCAGCTGAGACCCTGAGTGACCCGCTTCAGGGGCCTTTTTCAAACTCCGATTCACTCATTTGTGTGGGATGCTTTTTTCGCTACTTTATTTATGGGATTACATAAATGAGCCATTAAAAATGTAAATCTTCAGAACAGTGGAATAATACAGATTTAAACAATAAGCTCGGGGCGGTACAGTACAGAAACCGTCCTGCCCCGGCACTATCACCCCATCGTGACTATGGCAACAATAGGGGGTTCAGGGAAGGACAGAGGGGAGAGAAATAAAACGTCCCCGCACTGGGGCCGTCATTGGCACCAGAGAAAGATTCGGGTGTTTTTTTAAAGGAGTATTAGAACAATAATGAAGATGCGCCATTATAACCAACAAAGGAGCTGGGGTATCCCACACAGTGCGGGTGTCAGACAATCAAGGCACCGCAGATTTGAGAAGTTTATCCCACCTCATGGCAAAGTATTTAACCCTTTTGTGGCTTTTGCAGAAGAAAAAAAAAAAAAAAAGGAAAAAAGAAAAAAGGAGAAGAGTTGGGGGTGGACTCACTCCCGTCTCCTCATCTAGTTGTGATAGTTTTAGGGTTACATTTTTAAAGAATGCTCTGTTTCTGCCTGTGAATTCTATGGGTTCCTTTCATCTGGGTTAGTAAATTAGCCTGGGAAAATGCTGCTACGTTTCTGCACTGAGCAGTCCCTGGCTGGCTGGGAACAGGGACGATATGTGGTGGCCAGGGGATCTGACCATACGGTAACCAAGGCAGGGGAGGAGGAGGTGGCAATGGGCCTGCTGGAGAGAACCTGTGGAGGAACCTCACAGGCCCCTTGAGGTCCTCCTGTGCCAGGCTGGGGATGGCTCAGACCGTGAGAGCTGTGAAGGTCAGATTTGGAAGAGGAAGACCACATTGAGGGAAGGTAGATTAGATTGGCCGAAAAAGACTGCCTGTAGTACTGATCACTAAAAGAAGTAAGTGTTCTGTTGTTGGTTACACGCTAGGGGTGGGGAATGGGGCCATAAATGGTTATAGAGGCCTGCTTTAAAAGTAAGAGGATGGACCGGGAACAGTAGTTCATGCCTGTAATCCCAGCACTTTGGGAGGCCGAGGCGGGTGGATCACCTGAAGTCAGGAGCTTGAGACCAGCCTCGCCAATATGGCGAAACCCCGTCTCTAATAAAAATACAAAAATCAGCTGGGTGGGGTGGTGTGCGCCTGTCATCCTAGCTACTCGAGAGGCTGAGATAGGAGAATCGCTTGAACCCAGGAGGCGTAGGTTGCAGTGAGGCAAGATCATGCCACTGCACTCCAACCTGGGAGACAGAGCGAGACTCCATCTCAAAAAAAAAAAAAAAAAAAAGTAAGCAGATGGACACCTATGTACCTTGTAGCACTATCATAACTATCATAATAGCCAAGAGGTGAAGAAACCCAAGTGTCCATCAACAGATGAATAACAAAACACGCATATGTATACAATGGGATATTAGACTCAAGAGGGAAAGAAATTCTAACAGAATATTAGCCTCAAGAGGGAAAGAAATGCTAACAGATGCTATGACGTGGATGAACTTTGAAGACATTAGGTTCAGTGAAATAAGCCAGTCACAAAAGGACCAGTACCATATAATTCCACTTATATGCAGTACCTAGAGCAGTCAACTTCATAGAGACAGAAAACAGAATGATGGTTGCCAGGGTCTGGGAGCAGAGGAGAATGGGCAGCTATTGTTTAATGGGTGCAGAGTTTCAGTTTTGCAAGTTGAAAAGAGTTCTAGAGACGCATGATGGTGATGGTTGTAAAACGATGTGAATGTACTCAATGCCATGAAACTGTACATTTAAAAATGGTGAAATGGTAAATTTTATGTCTATTTTACCCCAATTTTTTAAAAGTAAATAATTGTTTAAAGAAAAGGCAGAGCATACAAAGAAGCATGCCTGTAGTATTGATCACTAAAAGAATTAAGCGTTCCTGCCGGTAACAGGTTAGGCCTTAGGCCCTCCGTGAGAAAGATCTGGGAAGTTGCAGAGCCTTCCCCTAAAGCCACAACAAGTCAGTGTCTGAACTTCCCTCCAGTTAAGTCAAGTAGGTACCATAGGATTGCAAACTTACGCTTAGCAGAGGAAGTCTTTGCCTGAAGGAAGTCGAATGTGGATCCTGACGTAGGATGAGGGAAACCTTTTCTGCTGCATCAGACACCGGGGCTCTCCCTGCTCCCTTCCCTCAGCAAAGAGTCCTTCAAACTGATGGGCCCTGAGGCCCCTCTGTGGAGTCCTGTGTTGAAAATCCCTGCTCTCTGCTGAGGTCCTGCCTGCCTTGACCATCACCATGCAGTCCTGCTACCTAACAGTTCATTGCATTGGTGAGGATGCCAAAGCATATGGAGCATGGTGGGGATTCGCCATGCCTGGTGAGCAGCCTGCAGCGCACTCCAGGAGCTCCTCAGGAGAGACAGCTGGGACGTGAGAGTGCAGGTGACCCCAGAAAGAACAGACTTGAATGTGAGCCCAGGCGAGACTCTCCCACCCTTGATGCCCAGCTCCCTTGTCTGCAGGTGGTGCAATGACCTTTTGCACCCTGTTTCCTCTTACAGGTACCACCTGAGTACCCACAGCCTGGGAGGTCCAGGTGAGCTGGGTTACAAACACAGCTGCCTCTGCTCAGTGGAGATCCAGCAGGTCTGCGTCTCTGTATCCCGGTCTTGAGATGGTCTTTCTCCCAAGCTTTTCTTATTGCCTCTCTGGCCCAGCCCCAAAGGTAACTTTTGCATCACCTTCCTGCATTTGCTCCTTCCCCCACCATGTTCCCGGAAATGTCTAGCTCCTAAAGAAATGGCTTCAGGCTTTACAAGGTATAATCATTTGCTTCCCACAGCTAATCCACACCAGGGAGAAAAGGCCCATTTCATAGCTCCCTTGGGAAATTTTGGGGAGAGAAGGCACAAACAAAATGACCTCCCAACTCACTGAAGGCTTCTAATCACAGAATCTTAGAACTCTAAACCCAATAAAACTCTAAATCCATCCCCCTTTTAACCACTATTCCTAATTTTGAGTATATTCTTCCATATTGGCCAGGTAAACAAATGCACCCTGTGGTCAGCGTGGTTTGTTATTCCTAGATGAAAATGGAAGCCTAATCTATGTGTACTTCTGAACTGGCTTGACTATATAGGCAGTCATCCTCACTATCCCCACCACAGTCCACATTCATCAAGCGACTGCTGTGAATCTCTGCTCTGTATGCATCATCTCCTTTTAGCCTTACAACACCTCCTTGGGGTCCATGCTATTATTATCTCCACTTTCCACAAGAGGAGGCTAAGAACCACCTAAAACTCTAAAACTCTTAAGAGCTATGTCTTCTCTTTCTACCCTATGCCTCTTCCCACTTGGTGCTTAGCTCTGGGTTTGGCAGTTGTACATGTTGGGAATGATTGTTTTCATGGTGTAGTCTATTTATTTACTCAGGTCTTCTTGAATGTCTCTCAACATTTCCTCTTTCTTTTTTTTAAAGAGTCAAGGTCTCACTGTCACCCAGGCTGGAGTGCAGTAGTGCAATCATTGCTCACGGTAACCTCAAACTCCTGGGCTCCAGTGATTCTCCTGTGTCAGCCCCCAGAGTAACTGGAACTACAGGTATGCACCACCACACCCAGCTAATTTTTTTATTTTTTATCTAGCTATGTTGTCCAGGCTGGTCTTGAATTCCTGGCCTCAAGTGATCTGCCTGCCTCAACCTCTCAAAGTGCTGGGATTGAAGACATGAGCCCCCGTGCCCAGTCCATTTATTTCAGCAATCTGAATTACAAGAGTGATAGATGCTCATTGTCACAATTCAAGCAGTGCATAGAGGTGCTAAAGTGGAATTAATAATCTTACCCTACCCCCTTTTAATAGCTACCACCAACTTGGAGCTTATTCTTCCACATTTTTCTATACAAACATATACAGGTGGAGATAGGCTTGTTCATTATTCTTAGATGAATGGAATCCTATCTATAATTCTGTAATTTCAATTTTTCATTTAAACAATGTATAACATGAATATCCCTCAAAGTCAATTCATATACAAGTGTTTCCTTCATTCTTCTTAATAGCAGCAAAATATCACATAATATGAATGAACTGTATATATCCCATTGGTAACTGACACACATTAGATTCCCTTTTGGCTATCACAAGCCATGATGCACTCTGTACATTTATTTCTGATACACATATTTCTAGAAATGGGATTTCTGTTTCAGAAAGTCAGACCCATTTTAAACTTTAATATTTAGAAAATATTGACAGCTTATGTTTCAAAAACGATATAGTAACTTATAGTCTGATCCTGTAGAGAATACTCATTCCTGTACCACTACCAGCCCTGTATGATACCAGTCATTTTTGATAAACAAATGGGCAAAAACTGGAATCTTATTATTGCTTTAATTTGCATTTCTCTGACTGCTATGAGATTGAGCAATTTTTTATTTCAGGATCTCTGGTCCCTGCCTGCCACCTGTCACCACCAGGTTCCCACGAGTGTGTAAAGGCTGTGATCTGTGGGTCAAGCTCAGAACAGGAACCTGGGAACATCTAAGAATCATCTGCGAATGTGAAAATGAATTTGGAGCACTTCCCTCCTTACGGCCCTCCAGGAGGAAGAGGTTATGACTGTCTGCTAGATGGGGTTCTCAACACTTGCTACATGTTGGAATCATCTGCAGAGCATTAAAAAATATTGTGCCCAGCTTCCAGAGCTTCTGACTTCATTGGCCTAGAGTGCAACTGGGTATCAGGAATTGGTGGAGACTCTGCCGGGTGATGTTTATGTGCTTCCAGAGTTGAAAATCACTGTTCTCAAGATAATGTAGATGAGTAAGAATTTTCAAAATGTATAGACTCTTCTGATCTTATATGTCACAGCCACTGACCTGTCAGAGTATAGGACAGTTGGGAACAGAGGAGCAAAGGACTAGAGAAAGCATGAAGAGTAGAGAAAACCATGTATTTTTCTGATTCCAGCAGGAAATGGAGAGATATTGGACAATACCCTTCTATTATAGCAGGTGGCACTAGAAATACCTGGGTGCACATCTGTTATGTCCACAGATAGTCTCACTGGGGATAAGAGGTGGCCGTGTGGCTGCTGGAAGGATCCCAGTGAGTTTGCAATGGTGGTTGTTGACAGATGCATACACTCGTCCATTCAACAACTAGTTTTTGAGTGACCGCTGTGTTCTTGGCACTTTGCTCAGCCCTGGCTATACAGCAGAGAACAGGCCAGGCAGCGTTCCCTTACCAAGCGTACCTTCTAGTGAGAGAAATGGAGATTACACAAGTCACGACCCACGCTGTTATTTAAGTTACAATGTCCATAAGTGCTATGAAAGGAAGTGTGAAAATTGATCACAGAGTCCATTTCTACACTTCTTCGAGCTCCTGTCTAGCCCTCCATCCCATCATCTCAACCCATCCTGAGCACAGAATGGGACTGGTTAAGTGGCATTGAATTCGCAGTCAAATTCTTGTTGTTAGCTGAAGTGAATTTACAAATGAGAATTAGGCTCAAACAGGTGGATTCCTTATTGCTTCCCCAGTGCTCAAGATGGAATAGAGGGCTTTTGGTGCTATGATATGAAGAATGTGTAGAAGTGATATCATCTGCCAGAGTCCTGCAGAGGAGGGCTGATATAGCTGGGCTAACCAAGTGAACTTAAGCTAACAAAACAACACATTCACAAGTTGAGAATAGTATTATTTATGGCAGCTATATATATATATTACATATGGCAGCTATATGTGTACTGAGGAGGTTCTGAGTAGAGAAATGTAGGGTGTGGGTGGGGTGGAAAGCTGGAGGCATGGGAGGACAGGATCTATGAGAGAGGGAAGCGCTAGCAAAGAGGCAAGGCCACATCAGGAAAAAGAAAAACACTCCAGTTCCACGCTGTGAGCTGCTCTTCCCTCTTGCCTGGCTGCTGGCCTTGGCAATATCCCCAACGCGTTCCCGAGGCTTCGCCAGTGTGTCAGAAATATAGTCCTTCCCAAGGGTCTTCCCTAAGGCCTCATCAGAACGAGGCCTTTATACCACAGAGGACACACACATCACGCCGACTGGACATCTCAGAGGGCCCATGGCATGTTTTCAAATTGCAGAGAGCAAAAGAGAGGCCGTAGTTAGGACTGATCATAGCTCGTCCTCAATTGTGTCGATGAGTGCAGGTAAGCCAGGCTATAGAAACCCAAAGACAGTTTCTACTTGGTTTGAAATGGAATTTTTTCCTTATTAGACATATAAAGGCAGATTGGGAGTCATTTGAGGGCACAGACTGACTAATTTTTTTATTCTATTAACAAAGTAACTTGCTTATAATAGGAATGCAATAAATCTTTGCTTTAGGCTTTTGCAACTTGCTTTCATCCACCTAGAGTACTTCCTTCTCTCATTCCTGTCCTCTCTTCCTCTTCAACAATCCAAATTCCACACGGCATCCTCATCCAGTTTTAGCTGAGTAAGGTTCTTCCTCTCCTCACTCAGGCACTCCATTTTGACCACACTCTATTCTGGCAGGTCCCCTGTCACTGGGGCAGGTCTTCTCATTTTGTTGTATCCCCACAGCACTGCCTGCTCTGGGAATCTCTGGGCTATTTTTTATCTTTTGGCCTCAGTGCCCAGCACTGTGCTACACTGAAATAGTCTTTACATTTCTGAATAAGTGAATGGATGAATGAATGAATGAATGAATGAATGAAGTAATAGCTGTTATGTGTGCATAGTTACAAACTAATTTAAGAACCCCATTGGTTCTTAAGCAATAAGTTGTTGGAGAGTTTACTTTTATTAGTGTTACCCATCCCATTTTGGTATCATGTGAATTTTGAATAAATTAATAGATAAAATTACTAGAACAACACAAAATAACTCCCACTTTATGATATTTACCTCATGCCAAACTCATCTCTAAGCACTTAAGATATAGAATAGTTTCGGCTGGGAGCAGTGGCTCACACCTGTAATCCCAGCACGTTGGGAGGCCGAGGCGGGCGCATCAGAGGTCAGGAGATCGAGACTATCCTGGCTAACACAGTGAAACCCAGTCTTTACTAAATATACAAAAAATTAGCCAGGCGTGGTGGCGGGCGCCTGTAGTCCCAGCTACTCAGGAGGCTGAGGCAGGAAAATGGCATGAACCCAGGAGGCAGAGCTTGTAGTGAGTCAAGATCAAGCCACTGCACTCCAGCCTGGGTGACAGAGCGAGACTCCGTCTCAAAAAAAAAAAAAAAAAAAAAAAAAAATATATAGATAGTTTCTACTGTAGACTTTATCCCTGACTTACTGTAATCTAGATACATTGTATGTGTATACACATACACACACACACACACACACACTTTCTCTGATGAGTGGAATCTTCATCATTCATTGTTGCTTAACTATATAATACACCTTATCAATTTCTTACTCAAATCGAAACCACTATGTGAATTTAAGAACATAAATTTTCCTTCCCAAAATTATAGCTTGTGTTGCTATGATCATTTTTCTATAGAATAGATAACTTCAAAAGAGTGAGAGAACAATTTCCATGGATGCCAAAGAAAGATCATTTCCATTGCTATTGGTCCCACTAATGCTGCTTTTCAACCCTGTTTTCTACAAACTGGGGCTACAAAGGGAGGCTGGAATAACTTGTCCTAACTGTGTGACTCAAGACAAATGTTTTCATTTTATAAGCATGTTTTTACATGTCGAGAGAAATTGAAATGTACAGATGATGAAAATCACCCTTTCAGGTCCTTTTTATTTTCAGGTTAGGGGAGTATGTTTAAGGGACATTAAATTCATAGGGTGAAATTCGTGTTAGCTGAAGTAAATTTATAAATTGAGAATTAGGTGCAAATAGCTTAATTTCCTGTTACTTCCCTAATTCTCAGGCGGGGATAGAAGGCTTTTAGAGATATGATATAAGAAAGTGTGTAGAAGAGAGATCTTCTGCCAGAGTTTGGGGACTCTGATGATGATGAGAGAGATGATGATGGTGAGGAGGACGAGGACAATGACCAGTAAGGAGAAGGGGGAGGAGAAGGAGCAGGAAGAAAAGCACCATCAGTGATGCTGCTCATTCAAGGGGATGTTATTCATGCATCCTCAGTGCACGGCATCTATGGGTTAACGTAGTGACTAAAGGTCAATTTTTTTAGTACTCGCAATATTGTAAAACTGCAGCGTGTCCCGAAAGGCCTGCCATTTTGTCTTTTAGCCCGAATCAGGCCTCTTCACCTGGAAAATGCCCTGCAGTCTTGTTCACCTTTCTGGGCCCTGGGCACTTGGCAGGCACAACAAGAATGCAGAGCTGTCGTTTTTAAGACTTTAGCAGGAGGGTTCTGCCCAGAATTTCACTGCTGCTTTCCCAGTGAGTGGCTTGGATTGATGCTTTTTGTTGTTTATCCAAAAAAAAAAAAAAAAAAAAAAAAAATGAATAAACAAAACCCGGTGACAGCATTGCCTCTTCTTGTGTTCTCTCTCACTGTTTTGAGGTAATCAGCATGTTTAAAGTTACCATCAATTCGTCTTCTATATTTTGCCTTCTTCAGAAAAAGGAACTAAAGCCCACTAACTAGTTTAAAAGAGATGACACAAACAAAGCAGGCTTTTTCCTCCTCATGAACTGTGTATATAATTACTTGAATAATGTTGAATTTCACCCATATGCTGGGGAAGGGAAGAAAAAACAGCAAAAATAACTACTGTGAATTCAAACCGCAAATGAATGGAACTGGCCTCATTCATAAATGTCATATGAAGCTTTGGTTTAAAAGGCAAGTCTGTCATTCCAGGGACAGCAGCTGTTGTTATGTTGAACAAAATGGATACAAATGGGTATTATTTTAAAGTGAAATGCTTAATTTCAGGCCTAACAAGCACACTGTCCTCTGTGTAGCCCCGTGTCACACGAGCCATGATCTCCAGTAGAGGGCTTGATTGCACAGGAAATCAAGCTCCCGGGCTGTGGCTGACCGGACCAGCGAACACACTGGCAATGTTTGAGTTACTATGGCAATCACAAAATAGGAAGGCCTTTTCTTCTTTTCCCCATCTCTGCATGCAGCCGCAGCCTGCTCCTGAATAGGCCACATCTGCAAAAAGTTTTAACACGGTACTCAGATAAAGAAAAGGATCCCAAAAATGGGCACTGACCCGTCTCAAAAAATGTTGCAAATTTTACATACAAGAATTGGGGAGCTGGGCCACTTTGCACAGGTTATGTCATAATGCAAACACAAAGGGATAAAAGCGCATGGAGGCTTTGGCTGTCAGATATTGAGAGGAGGGAATGGCAGAAGTAAATGACAGCTTAAATGCAGATGTAAGGAGAAAAGTCAAAGATGGGTGACAGAAAGTTACTGGTCAATGAATAAGGGAGAAATTTCAGACACACACACAAAAAACAGACAAAAGGGTAAAATACAATAAAATCTAGCTATAGAGATTTACTGAGAAAACCCCCCAAAGCATATTTAGCAAATCTTAGAACTATGAAACCCTGTGAAACCAACACATGGCTCTTTAGACAGGGCCTTTGTAGACTGGCTGCGTCCCACCACTGTTTCCACGCAACTTACGGATGGGAGAGGATGTTTCAAACAATGGAGGCGCCTCCGGGAACTGGTGTTTTAGGCACAGCTTGGAAAAATGGATGTTTGCTGATGAAAAAAATATAGAAAGACAGGTAGAGATGATCCTTGGAGACAGGCCTTTCCTGGAATGGAGACACTGGCTCACAGGAATTCATAAGGAGTTATTTGGGGCTGACACCCCTTCCTCCACCCTATTCTCTTGCCCCCACATTTCTTTAAAATTTGTTACTTAGTCAGATTTTGTTTGTTTCCTCCTCTCTCCCGGGTCGGAAGGTGATTCAGCAGATTTCTGGAGTGGAGCTGCCTGCCCATGCTCTTGTCATCTTTAGGTTGTAGAAGGACAGGCCTCCTTCCCGCTCTGTTCCACCCTCACCCCCTCCACCCAGCCAAGGGCCGAGGGACCAGGCATCTGTCTTGAAAAACCCAAGTGTCAAGAAGAAGCAAAAATACTGAAATTAATCTTCACTGCTTTTAACTTAAAGAGCTATTCATGGCGTGAAAGCAGTTGGAAAAGACTTGGGTGGGTAGTGAACTGAGAAGTCACCATTTGCAAGAGTTGAAACTCAGAGGGAAGAATACTTTTAAATAGCATGAACTCGCCACAAAAAGTCACAGTGCTCAAAGGCATCCAGAGTCCAGTAAAACTGACACTACATTTCACATTCATTGACTCTTGTTCTTTTGGGGGAGTTTTCGTATGAAGAGAAAGAGACAATGGAAGACAATAGTGCTACCTTATCAAAGTTCATTCATGCAGTTATTTCAAATACTTTTAACTGCTTGTCAATAGGTCTCCCAAGTCTCTGAGATTCTAAACGTTCTGTCACGTTTGTGTACTAACCACTTAAAGTTCTGCTGAAGCTTTGTGCCCCGGACTGCCTCCCCTTTATGTGGGTCAAAATGCAAGGCAAAGCCATTGTGTTAACCGGCCTTCATTAAATTCATTGATTTGACCTGTATTTTAAAGACCAAAAGTCAAACGGAATGGGAAGTTAAAGTTCCCATACAAAATCTTCCCGTGGGCACTTTTCGGCTTCCTTGAACTGTCTGGTGTGTAGGCAAAGGACATTTTAGGGCTGTTTGAAGTCTGGCTTGCTGCCCCACAGCATTTTTGCTTACATCGTATTTTTGGAGAAAAGTTTGGGTTTGTTCTTAATTTTATGCGAGGATGAAACAACGCTAAAGTTGAAGGAAGTCTGTTATCTTGAATGTGATTTTCTTCCCAAGGAAGTGGTTTTGCTCACCTTCTTCAGCAGCTTGACGAAGCTACAGCTGAGGCTGGTCCTGCTGCCCTACGCTGGGCTGTCTGTCCTTGCTCAAACCTTCCCGATCGTGAATTGTCATTTTTTCAGTCAGTACGCACCTTTGGACTTGAAGTGAGCTGAAGTTTTCTTTTGGACACATTGAGGAATGGCAGCGTTTCAAAGCCCTGTCTTTTTCTCATGAGTGTTTTTATGGCAAAAGTGGTCACAAACAGTTCTCATTTAAAGTGTGTGAAGAGTGGGGGCAAGTAAGGAGAATAAATTATCAATAAAAAGCCAGAAAAGTGACCTTCAGCCACAAGACAACTTCAGCCTGCTGTTCCTCTCTCTCACTTTTACCCTTAAGCATTCTCCCATTTCCATTTTGTCCAGTTAAAAAGAAATGGAAAACTGCCAGCACTTTTGGGAGGCCAATGCAGATGGATCTCTTGAGGCCAGGAGTTCGAGACCAACTGGAAAACATGGAGAAACCCTGTCCCTACTAAAAAATACAAAAATTATCTGGGCGTGGTGGTGGACACCTGTAATCCCAGCTACTTGGGAGGCTGAGGCAGAAGAATTGCTTGAACCCAGGAGGCAGAGGTTGCAGTGAGCCAAGATCGTGCCATTGCACTCTAGCCTGGGCAACAGAGCAAGACTCCGCCTCAAAAAAAAAAAAAAAAAAAAAAAAAGAATAGGAAAACCATCCATCCATTTCAATGCAGAAGGAGTAAAAATCAAACTGTTGATACCACTTAACACTTACTAGATACCACAGTTCTGACGACTTTTTAAAAATAATTCTATCAACATGATCAGCCAGTGGGGGAGATACCAGGCATACTAGTGAGATGTGGTTGAGGAGCCTGAACCCAGTAGATATGAAGTGCCCGAGAAAGGCAGAATCCAGTGAACACTTCGTGACTCTATATCCAACTGAGAGGATGCAGAAAGCCCACTGAGCAAATATATGTGTAGAACTCTCAAAACTCCAGGGACAGAGTTCTTGAAAGTCATGAATAAATGTCTCTTTGCCAGGAAAGTTCATTTCTAATTGTTGCTAGCTACTATTACAATATAATAATATAGCACAATTGTTGAGGGTAAGATTGCTATTCTCATTTTATAAATGAGGAAATTGCAACTCGAAGATCAAGGAACTTCCCAAGGTCACACAGCAAATAGAGAGCAGAATAGAACCTGGATCTGTGTGATCACAAAGTCCACACTCTGAGGAGAACTTCAGGTAAGTTCCTTCCAATCACCAGATCCTGCGTGGTATAAAAGAACACATGAAATTAAGTATTGACATGTGCTTATTGGGGGTTACTGCTGTGAGATACAAGATATTTTCCTAAGGCCATCTTTTTTTGTTGGGTTTTTTCTTTCTTTCTTTTTTTCTTTTTTTTTAATTGTACTTTAAGTTCTGGGGTGCATGTGCACAATGGGCAGGTTTGTTACATATGTATACATGTGACATGTTTGTTTGCTGCACCCATCAACTCATCGTTTACGTTAGGTATTTCTTCTAATGCTATCCCTCCCCCAGCTCCCCAGTCCTCAAAAGGCCCCCATGTGTGATGTTCCCCGCCCTGTGTTCAAGTGTTCTCATTGTTCACTTCCCACCTATGAGTGAGAACATGCAGTGTTTGGTTTTCTGTCCTTATGATAGTTTGCTGAGAATGATGGTTTCCAGCTTCATCCCTGTCCCTGCAAATGACATGAACTCATCATTTTTTATGGCTGCATGGTATTCAATGGTGTATATGTGCTACATTTTCTTAATCCAGTCTATCATTGATGGACATTTGGGTTGGTTCCAAGTCTTTGCTATTGTGAATAGTGCCGCAATAAACATATGTGTGTATGTGTCTTTATAGCAGCATGATTTATAACCCTTTAGGTATATACCCAGTAATGCGATTACTGGGTCGAATGATATTTCTAGTTCTAGAACCTTGAGGAATCACCACACTGTCTTCCACATGGTTGAACTAATTCACACTCCCACCAACAGCGTAAAAGTGTTCCTATTTCTCCACATCCTCTCCATCATCTGTTGTTTCCTGACTTTTTAATGATCGCCATTCTAACTGGTGTGAGATGGTATCTCATTGTGGTTTTGATTTGCATTTCCCCGATGACCAGTGGTGATGAGCATTTTTTCATGCGTCTGTTGGCTGCATAAATGTCTTCTTTTGAGAAGTGTCTGTTCATATCCTTTGCCCACTTTTTGATGGAGTTGTTTGTTTTTTTCTTTTAAATTTGTTTAAGTTCTTTGTAGATTCCAGATACTAGCCCTTTGTCAGATGGGTAGATTGCAAAAATTTTCTCCCATTCTGTAGGTTGCCTGTTCACTCTGACAGTAGTTTCTTTTGCTGTGCAGAAGCTCTTTAGTTTAATTAGATCCCATTTGTCTATTTTGGCTTTTGTTGCCATTGCTTTTGGTGTTTTAGTCGTGAAGTCCTTGTCCATGCCTATGTCCTGAATGCTATTGACCAAAGGCTATCTTTTAAAATAGAATAAAAACACGGTTCTTGAGAAAGATTTATTTGTTTATTTATTTACAGAGACAGAGTCTCACTCTGTCACCCACGCTGGAGTGCAGTGGTGCCATCACAGCTCACTGCAGCCTTGAACTCCTGGGGTCAAGCAATCCTCCCATCTTAGCCTCCTGAATAGCTGGGACTGCAGGGATGCACCACCATGCCTGGCTAATTTTATTTCGTATTTTGTATTTTTTGTAGACACGGAGTCTTGCTGTGTTGCCCAGACTGGTCTCGAACTCCTGAGCTCAAATAAGCCTCCCACCTCCCAAAGTGCTAGGATTATAGGCATGAGCCACGGCACCCAGCCAGGAAAGATTTAAATAGGATAAGTCCAGAAGGTAGACCAAGATAGTGAATGATTGCCTCTATCCTTACCCTCACAGAAATCATACCCACATATTATACTCTCGCTAGATGGTGTTCCCAGGGTGTGCTCGCCAAGGCTGGGATGAGAAACAGTAAGGTGAGCCAGGATGGGTGTGACCGTAGGTCCTATCCCATGTTCCCTTGCCCTGTGTCCCCTCTCTGCTGACCTAGGGATTGTGGTCCCTTTAACTCAGCTAAGACAAAACCTACATTGTTGTTATCTTGGATAATTAACATTCTGAGAAGTTACTGCTTTTCTTTCTATTTTCTTTTTCACAGAATGTAATTTTTCATGGAATAGAGATTTGAGTTCAGTATCTAACTTTTAGGGATGGAGAAACTAGAACTCAGTGAACTTTGAGTTTTAGTTTATTGTCCCTGTAGAAGGCATATGGCCTTATGTTAAAAAGGCCATTCTTTCCTTCCTTGGGTGAACTCAAATGTTAAGAGAATCTTTAGATTTGTTACAATTTAAAAAAAATTATTAATTCAAGAAGCCCAAGGGCTGAGATGATTCCTCTTCAGTTCTAGAGGTTGGAGCTGCCACTCAGGACCAAGGGGTTGAGACCTCCATTTTGGTGGGCCCTGAGGGTAGGGCCACCCCGGCTGGCACAGAGGACAGAGCATCAGCCAAAGAGAATTATTCTCAAACCTTAAAATTTAATGGAATTTGCTGCCAGGTGCGGTGGCTTATGCCTGTAATTCCAACACTTTGGGAGGCCAAGGTGGGAGGATTGCTTGAGCCCAGGAATTTGAGACCAACTGGGCAACACAACAAGATGCTGTCTCATAGCAAGACAAACAATAAAAAAGAATTAGCTGGGCGTGGTGGCTCATGCCTGTAGTCCCAGCTACTTGGGAGGCTGAAGTGGGAGGATCACCTGAGCCCCGGAGAGTTCAAGGTTGCAGTGAGCTGTGATGACACTATTGCACTCAAGCTGGGATGACAGAGTGAGACTCTGTCTCATGGAATTTGTCCTGCTAGATTTTAGATTTGTTTGGGCCTCATAATTCCCTCCTTTTTTCTGATTTCTTCCCTTTGGAATGGATGCGCCTATCCTATACCTATCCCACTATTATATTGTGAAAGGAAACAACTTGTTGTCTAGTTTCACAGGTTCACAGCTGGAGATCAACTTCACTCAGATGAATCATACCTCACCCATATCTGCTTTTTTTGGAGACAGAATTTCACTCTTGTTGCCCAGGCTGGAGTGCAATGGCACGATCTCAGCTCACTGAAACCTCTACCTCCTGGGTTCAAGCGATTCTCCTGCCTCAGCCTCTTGAGTAGCTGGGATTTTGGGTGCCCACCACCATGCCCAGTTAATTTTTTGTATTTTTAGTAGAGACAGGGTTTTGCCATGTTGGGCAGGCTGGCCTCAAACTCCCAACCTCAGGTGATCCGCCTGCCCCAGCCTCCCAACGTGCTGGGATTATAGGCATCAGCCACTGTGCCTGGCCCCATATCTGCTTTAGATGAGATTTTGAACTGAGTTGGTGTGAGAATGAGTTGACTTTTGAGGCTCTTGGGATGGGATGGGTGTATTCTGAATGTAAAAAGGACATGAATTTGGGGGTAAAATGTTATGGGCTGAACTGTGTTCCCTCCAGATTCAGATGCTGAAGTCCTACCCCCAGAATAATTGCCTCCAAATGTGGCTGTATTTGTAAATAGAGTCTTTAAAGACGTGATTAAGTTAAAATTAGGTCATTAAGGTGGGCACTGATTCAATATGACAGGTGTTCTTACAAGAAGAGGAAATGGGGCCAGGTGCGGTGGCTCATGCCTGTAATCCCAGCACTTTGGGAGGCCAAGGTGGGTGAATCACAAGGTCAGTTGATTGAGACCATCCTGGCTAACACAGTGAAACCCCATCTCTACTAAAAATACAAAAAATTAGCTGAGCATGGTGGCAGGTGCCTGTAGTCCCAGCTACTCAGGAGGCTGAGGCAGGAGAATGGAGTGAACCCAGGAGGCGGAGCTTGCAGTGAGCCGAGATCACGCCACTGCACTCCAGCCTGGTCGACAGAGCAAGATGCCGTCTCAAAAAAAAAAAAAGAAGAAGAAGAAGAAGAGGAAATGGGCCAGGCACGGTAGCTCATGCCTGTAATCCCAGCACTTTGGGAGGCCGAAACGGGCAGATCACCTGAGGTCAGGAGTTCGAGACCAGCCTGGCCAACATGGTGAAACCCCCTCTCTACTAAAAATACAAATATTAGCAAAGCGTGGTGGTAGGTGTCTGTAATCCCAGCTACTCAGGAGGCTGAGGCAGGAGAATTGCTTGAACCTGGAATCACAAGTTGCAGTGAGCTATCATGCCATTTCACTCCAGCCTGGGCGACAGAGCTAGACTCTGTCTCGAAAGTAAATAAATAAATAATAAGGAAGAAGAGGAAATCTGGACACACATGCAGAGAGGGAAAACTGTGAAGATGCAGGAAGAAGACGACCGTGTGAGTCAAAGAGAGATGCCTCAGAAGACACCAATTCTGCCAACACCTTGATGTAGGACTTCTGACCTCCAGAACTATGAGAAAATTTCTGTGGTCTAAGCCACTCACTCTGTGGTACTTCGGTGTGGCAGCTCTAGAAAACTAATAGGCTATGGTGCTGATATTGCAGGCCAACATTAGTTTTTGGTTAGGTTCATTGTTCTGGCTGCCGTAAACTATTGCACTCATATTGAGGACCTAAAGACCCTAAGAATTTTTTACCTGATGTGCTCAAGTTATACATGAGAAAATTTGTTTGGCCTTTGTCCCTTTTGGCCCTTCATTGTTTAATATATTTTTTGAGCACCCACTGTATATTAGGTTGTGAGCAATGTAGTAATAAACATGACAGTTCACATCTTTGTCTTTGAAGAGTTACCATTCCAAAGGGGGAAACTTTTAATAAAGAAATATATAATATGGTGTCAAATTACAATCATCGTATGAAAAAGACAAAGCAGGGAGCTCTAGGTTATTATGATAGACTTAACACATACATCCAATTTAATCCCTCTAGAAACACCACTAAAACCAAAGGAAAGAGGTTTTTTTCTAAGACACAGCCCTGTATAATCCAGGAAAACAGGAGACGAACAAAAGCAATATTTAGAATTGTAAATCGAGAGACAAACATAACAAATGTTGTAAAACTAAGCAAGCTGAATCCCAAATTCAGCTCAATTTCTGTCACAAAACCCTCAAAAGGCACAAGGACTGGAAGCACCAGGTGTCTCTGATACCAGCAGTGTAGGAGAAGAACTAAAACAAGAAGGACAGGTGAAACCATTTGAGAAGCAGCTCTACCCCAAGACCCCCACACCCATTCCACTCCACTGGGCATCTGCCCTCCTCTGTGAGGAAAGAAGACTGGAGGTTTGCTGTCTTCAGCGGACCTCTGGCAATGAGGACACAGGACAGTGCCATTCTAAGAACAGGAGGATTAGGTGGTTAGTGCTAGTGGAGCAGGAGCTGAAACTGTCACTGCTCCCCTCCCAGCCTCACCCTCACCAGCTGTTTTCTCCTATCCAGTTCCCAGAACACCAGCAGCCAGATCCTTGCCCCACAAGCAGGAGACTAAGAAACCTTAAAGCCCAAGAGGATAAAACCAAGATCGGAACATTGGATGTTCCTCAACAATAGACCCCTCAAGGCCTGGGAGGGACAACAAGCTTTAAAAGAACTCGGCCGGGCATGGCGGCTCAAGCCTGTAATCCTAGCACTGGGGGAGGCCAAGACGGGCGGATCATGAGGTCAGGAGATCGAGACCATCCTGTCTAACAAGGTGAAACCCCGTCTCTACTAAAAAATACAAAAACCTAGCTGGGCGAGGTGGCGGGCGCCTGTAGTCCCAGCTACACCGGAGGCTGAGGCAGGAGAATGGCGTGAACCCAGGAGGTGGAGCTTGCAGTGAGCTGAGATCCGGCCACTGCACTCCAGCCTGGGCGACAGAGCGAGACTCCGTCTCAAAAAAAAAAAAAAAAAAAAAGAATTCTAAATCATTAACAGATATCAAAGGTTAATAGATACCTGAGAACTCAAACAAACAGGAAAGTCACCTGGCATAAAACAGAAATCAAGAAGTGAGAGGAATCCTTAAAAAAAAAAATAACAGAGCAAAAACATTATCATTAATATTCTCAGAAAGGTGAGCAAACTTATATCAATAAAACAAGCACAGACACTAAGGGAACAAATGAAAGGAACAAACAGGAGCTCCTGGAAATTAAAAACATGATAGCAGAAATGAATAACATCAATAAATGACTAGAAGGTTGAGTTGAGGAAATAGTTCAAAAAGTAGAAAAAAAGATAGAAGATATTGAAAACAGAAGTAGAGTACAACTCCAGGTTGCTCAACTCCTGAATAATAGGAGTTCCAGAAAAAGAGAACAGAGATAATACAGGGGAGGAAATAATCACTGAAATATTGTAACAAAATTTCCTGGAATTGATGGACATGAATTTACAGAATAAAAAGTTCATAAAGTGCCTGGTACAATTGATTCATTCAGTCAGTCAATATATAGTAAGTGCCTACCATGTGTCAGGTAGTATTTTAGGCTCTAAGGATAAAAGAGTAAACAAAGCAACTGGAAAAAAAAAAAGTCTAGGAAAGTTTTAATGACAGATTGGGCAGGACGAAGGCAGAGAAAGAAGTAAAAGGAGGTTAGATTCTGGCTATAATCTGAGGGTAGGGCCAATAGGATTCGCTGATAAATTAGATGTGGAGTATCAAAGAGAGGAGTTAATGATGACTTTGAGATAACTCCAAGGAAAAACTAGAAAAGAAGGAGTTGTTATTTCATAGAGAGAAAATTCAGACGCAAGTTTTTGGGTGGGTAGTGAGAGGGATTTGGAACCTGGTTTGGGGCCAATCAAATTTGAGATGTTTATTATGCATCTAGGTAGAATTATCACTAGGCAGTTGTATGTATGAGTCTGGAGTACAAGGGAGAAGTCCAGGCTAGAGATAAAAATTTAGGAATCATGCCTTTCCATGCTCTGCTGCTGCCTGGATCAGTCAAGGACATTCATTCCAATATATGGAAGTATTCTGCTTTGATCTACCTTTATTTTTTTAGTTCTAAAGAAAAAGTAATCTCAGTATGTTTTAGATTGGCATAACACTCAACCTATACATTCACAATTTGAAAAGAATTGCTTGTATTTTTCCTATTCAGTGACACGACATGTCTTACTATTTGCTCATATCAGTATTTGTATCTCTCAATAAAGATGTATAGTTTATTATTTTCTGTATAAATCCTTCATATTTCTCATTAAATTAGTCTTAGGTTCTGTGGCGGGGGGTGTGTGTGTGTTGGGGAAGAGGTTGTTACTAACATAAAGAGATTCGTTTCCCATTGTATCCTCTAATTGATTATTACTTGGAATAAAAATGCTATTATTTTTTGTATTTATCTTATATCCTGCCACCTAGGTAAATTATTTTATAAATTTTTCAGTTCTTGCATTTTCTAAGTGGAAATTGCATTACTTACACATAATAAGTTTTCTTCTCCTTTCTAATACAGTTGACCCTTGAATAACATGGATTTGAACTGCATGGGTCCAATTATACTCAGATTTTTTTCTAAGAATTACATCAAGTGTGCCAGCCTCTCCTGCCTCCCCTTCCACCTCTCCACCTCTTTGGCCTCTGCCACTCCGGAGACAGCAAGACTAACCCCTCTTCTTCCTCCTCCTCAGCTTACTCAACATGAAGATGATGAGAATGAGGACCTTTGTGATGATCTTCCACTTTATAAATGGTAAATGTATTTTCTCTTTCTTATGATTGCCTTAACATTTTCTTTTATCTAGCTTACTTTATTATAAGAATATAGCATATAATAGCTACAACATACAAAAAATATGTGTTAATCAACTCTGTGGGCTGTTGGTAGGGCTTCCTGTCAATAGTAGGCTATTGGTAAAGTTCTGGGGGAGTCAAAAGTGAAACACCACATGTTCTTACTCATATGTAGCAACTTTAAAAGTTGATCTTATAGAAGTAAAAAGTAAAACAGTCTTAAGATACTAGAGGCTGGGAAGGGTTGGGGGAAGGGAAGGGTGGAGAGAGATGTGTTAAAAGATACAAAATTACAGTTAAATAGGAAGAATAACTTCTAGTGTTCTATAACACTGTAGGGTGTCTATAGTTAACAATAATATATTTTATAGTTTCAAGTAGCTAGAAGGAGGATATTGAATGTTCCTAACACAAAGAAATAATAAATGTTGGAAATGATGAATATGCTAATTGCCCTGATCTGATCACCATACATTATATGCGCAGAAACATCACTATATATCTCATGAATGTGTAAAACTACTAATTGTCAATTTTTAAAAATTATACATGAATTTTCTGCTGCATGTGGGGGTGAGCACTCCTAACTCCTGTGTTGTTCAAGGGTCAACTGTATATATTAGGTTCAGTTCTGACTCTGAAATCATTGCTTTCCACTACACCATTCTCCTTCTTTCTTCCATATCCTTTTTGTAATATCTTCAGAACAACACATGCGTTGTGTCATGCAACCTTGTTTGACACATGAGAAAATAAGGGTCTGGCCACAAAAGTTAAGTGATATATCTCAATTAGGTGCCAATGCATACAAGTAGACCAAAACCTCCAGCTGATCAATACGAATTAAGAGGAACAATAGCCCCTATTGATGACTTCATGAGAGGCTCCAACCAAACAGATTCGTTTTATTGGTTAAATGGTATAGGAAACACTCATAATTATTGATTATGGGAAAAATTATTTTGTCTTATGGGTAATAAGAGGTAGAACACAAATTAGAGTGCTAAAAGAACATTTGGGAGAAATTAAAAATATGTCTATTATTCTTTTTTCAAGATCTTTGATTCTTCCCTCCTGTGATCCTTGATTCTTTATTTTTGTGTGTTACAGATCAGTGGAACATGACTGGCTTTGTGCAGCTCCCTCCAGTAAGTAGGTCTAGGACTTCAGCCACATTTGCTGTTCATCCCATTTCTTCACAAAAGTACACAAGACCCTCTAGTGCTTCCGAGTCTCCAAATGCCATCTCCATTACACTTCAAAATGCACCCCCAACCTAGGATGATTGGGTTATCCTTCTTAGCTGATAAAACCAGCAGAAAAACTTGATTTATTTTCTTTATTTCTGTCAACTGTTGCTATCAGGTAATATGCAGTATGTTTAACACTCTGAAACATGAAACCCCTGCAAGTAAGTAATCCAGGACACACACCTCCTGTAGCACAGTGCCCTACTCAGTATTAGTCCAGCTAAGTGTGGAAGTGTATGCACATTTGGATCTTTCTAGACATTTTCTGTAAGTACATTAAGAGAAGCATAAGGCAGCCCGATTTGATTGTTAGAAGGCTGGCTGGTTTGCAAGACAGGGACAGAACATGGAAGAGGCTAGGGCCAGTCCTTGTGAGGCCACCACCAGTATCATCTCTGCCAGATCAAGACACGCCACTGCAGCTATGCCAACTCAAAGCCTCCTCAAGGAGTTCTCCTGGCACAGCACATACCCTGCTTACTGTAGAACATGTGAGGCCCTTGGCCGGGCACAGCAGTTCACACCTGTAATCCCAGTACTTTGGGAGGCCGAGGCGGTCGGATCACCTGAGGTCAGGAATTCGAGACGAGCCTGGCCAACGTGGTGAAACCCCATCTCTACTAAAAATACAAAAATCAGCCAGGCATGGTGGTGCGTGCCTGTAATCCAGCTACTCAGGAGGCTGAGACAGGAGAATTGCTTGAATCCAGGAGGTGGAGGTTGCAGTGAGCTGGGACTGGGCCACTGTACTCCAGCACTCTAGCCTTGGCAACAGCGCAAGACTCCATCTCAAAAAAAACAAAAAACAAAACAACAACAACAAGAAACACACACAAAACCTGTGAGGCCCATGCTCCGGGGGACTGGACTTTCCAGGTCTTGAACTTACAGGTAGAACAAGAGGTGACCATAGAAAGACTTGGTCCCATTTTAATAACCTGGTTCTCATCTCTTATGACCACAAAGTATGCTCATCCTTCTACGTCGATCTCCGCATTGATCTGGGACCCTGACTACTCCTAGGGAAGAGATATCAGACTGCCCTTCTAAGTGGTATCTATTCTTGCAAGGACAAGGGTACCTTGGATGAAAGCCCAAGGGTCATTTCTCATCTTTCCTTATGCAAACAGTTGGTTTTGCAGGACCAGCTGTGGTTCCCTGGAGACCCGGCCCACCTTCCGGTAGACTAGAGAACTGGACAAACATCTTTTGCTGGGCCCTGCAGCTTTGACTGAGAGACACACTGACTTGGCCACTGTCAATCACTTAAAACCAGTAGATGTTGCCTCAGTGTGGTGGCATCTGCCACCAAGGCCAGACCAGATCTAAGGATCTAGTTGCTAACTCAGCAGGCTTCCATTTTTCTACAAGCTTATAGAAATGTTTTGGTTTATTTTCTTCCTCCTCCTCCTCCTCCTCCTCCTCCTCCAGAATTGGCTTTATTAACAGCAAGAATTCAAGCAGTCTCCCTGGTCTCTCATGCAGTTCAATCCCTGACAGCCTTTCCTGTAAATGCCACCTGATGTCACATGCCCCATCTGGGCCTTTTTTGTCAGGCTCGGGCTCATGTCTTTCTACATCTTCCTCCATTGACTTCAGCAGCTCCTTCATACATGCCATAGTTTTTTTCTGAAGTCTTTGGATGCATTTTCATAATGACAACATCAACGGTTCCTGCTTCTCTCCATGTTGCCAGATACCTTGTTGGAGTTGTTGCTCTGACTTGGGACTTTGTGACATTCACTGAGGCAGAGGTGTATTTTAGCCACAGTTCAAATCCTCTTCTCTGGAACCTGGCCTTGCACCTCTGGAAAAGAGCCACACCTTTTGATCACAGTGGCTTCCACCAAGAGCTGAGGACCACTGCCAAATGGCTGGCCCTTTCCCCCCAAATCTAAAGGCCTCTGCCAGAGCTCCAGAAGCCGGGTGGAGCCTGCCAACAACCATTATCAGCCTGTCTGAATAGACCCTATCTTCTTATTTGAAGAAAAAACCCACTTTCTTTAGAAACATTAGCTATGTGAAGATGCTTGTCTACAGGGTCCCCTTCAAAATATCTAACATCTTCTATGGGACGTTTCCACAATTCACCACCAGAAACACTTGGACCACACGTGTTTACATATCCTGGACTTTCTCTCTGATACAGCTAGGACTGAACAATAGGTTCTCCCAGAAGTTCCAGAAGGAATTCCTACAATTCTTGCTTCAAGATGGCGCTCCAGCTGCATCACCCGCAGGCCTGGGCTAGGACGTGTCTTGACTCTCCTTATGACACTGTCTTGGTGGCTCACTGGGTGAGCATGGGGCCAATCCAAGGGGAGTTGCAGGGAAGCTCCAAAAAGGTAACTCAGATTTTCTTGGGAGAAGAGAGATTCTGAGCAGATTGGAACGTACCATCAACAGTGCCTTCTTCCTCCTGAGCTGATATCTGAATGAGTCCCTATCTCACAGGAAGACCCTGACCCACCTTGATGTCCCACTCAACTGTAATCCATTGGTCCTTTCTGGGCAATGACTGAGTCCTCTCCTGACTGAGGAAAGGAATGCATATCAAGCCTCTCCCCCTCAGGCCTTCATTAGCCCCATCCTCTACACCCACCAACTCTGCTCCCACTTCCACCACGGTATCATCCAGCATTCCTTCCTGCAGGAAACACTGCTGAGGAGTCTAGCGGAGGCAGAGATGCCCTGTGTTGAACACTCCACCGTGCCTTATGTCATTTATGCCACACAACAGCCCTGAGAGGTAAGAAGTGTTATTCCCATTTTATAGAAGAGAAAACTGATGCTCAAACAGGTTAAATACTTTCTCAACTATTGACTGAAGAGCATGGGATACAAGTTCTAGTCCATTGTCTGCAGTCTGTATGCTTCACAGCCTGGCTGTGAGATGTGCTCTTCTGCCTTTAGGAGCCAATCCATCACCTTGGCCAACCCTTTGACCAGTGCAAACACTGCATCTTTGTCAGCCTCCTCTGCTAGCACAGCCACCCAGCCACCTCTATAACCAATGCCAACAGCTCTTGCAAGAGCAAGAAAGACTCTCCTTAGACCAGAGTGTCCCATCCTCAGCACTATTGGCATTTTGAGCCTGATGACTCTTTGTGGGGATGAGGAGTTGTCCTGTGAACTATAGGATGTTTAGCAGCATCCCTAGGCTCTAGTTGTTCTCTGGTTGAGAACAACTGCCCTAAGGTACTCATCCTGTCAGCTCTCTCTGCTTTTGAGTCAAAGTTCCTGAGAAATAAAGGTCTCTGATGCAAAGCCTGTCCCCACTATAGCACTTTGAAACACTACTCTTGCTGGGACAGGCACCTGACCAGGCTCCCTCTCACCATCTGTCTTAGTCCAGTCCAGCTGCTATAACCAAATCTATGCTGGATAGATGATACATGACAGAAATTTATTTGCACACAATTCCGGAGGCTGGACGTACAAGATCAGGGTGTCAGGATGATCGAGTTCTGATGAGGGCTCTCTTGTAGGTCTCAGATGGCTGTCTTCTTGCTGGGTCCTCAGATGGCAGAAAGAGCATGAGGGAGATCTCTGCAGTCCCTTTTCTAAGGGCACTAATCTCATTCATGAGAGTTTCACCCTCATAACCTAATCACCTCCCAAAGGCCCCACTTTCTAATACCATCATTTTGGGTATTAGGATTTTAACACATGAATTTTGGTGGACACAGACTTTAAGTTCATTGCACCATCACTGTCCTGGTGCTCCATAATATACAGCCTCTTCTTGGGGAACTCAGATGGACCCAAGTGGAATTACTTTAATCATTAGTCAGGCTCCGTTTCAACAGAGTGTGTCCCTGAATGCTCCATGCCCCCATCTTCAACATTCATCTTTACCCTCTGATACAGTTTGGATCTGTGTCCCTGCCCAAATCTCAGGTGGAATTGTAATCAGGTGACAGGATCATGGAGGGAATTTCCCACTTTTCATGCTGTTCTTATGATAGAGTTCTCATGAGATCTGGTTGTTTGAAAGTGTGTGGCACCTTTGCCAACTCTCTCTTTCCGTTCTCCAGCCATGTAAGATGTGCCTGTTTCCCCTTCACCTTCTGCCATGATTGTAAGTTTCCTGAGACCTCCCCAGAAGTCTAGCAGATGGCCAGCATTATGCTTCCTGTACAGCTTGCAGAACTGTGAGCCAATTAAACCCCTTTTCTCTATAAATTAGCCAGTCTCAGGTATTTCTTTACAGCAATGCGAGAGCAGACTAATACGCCCTCCCTTTTGTGACCCCAGAGCCTGCACTCCCAAATCCTTTGCCATCCAAGGGTGATGACCACGTGGATAAGAATGAGCCCTACACTGGAAAGGACTGTGTAGAAACAAAGCCTGTACTCCCCCACAAGTCCCAACCTGCCACATTCAGGCAACTACCCATGGAAATGCCAAGCAGGGCACCTCTGTGGCCAATCATCCAGGCCCTTTGGAGAGGAGGAACCGCGTGGGCAATCCATCATCAGCTGACGGTGGCGCCGGCTGCTGGCTCCCCATGCCTAGGCTGGTCTCCATGAACATCATTTAGTTTTTAGATTTTCCTAATTAAGAAAGGTTCCCACCAGCAACAGCAAAAATCCTCACCACCTCTTTCATTATCTCAGCTTTTCTTCCCCTTAATTACTATTGAGCTCTTGGCTGATTAAATTAGTTTTTGAGGTCCTTTCTGAAATCTTGGGGAAATTATCTAAAAATCATGAAATCAATTCCCTTACGCTGTTTTAATCCTTTATGCCCTAGGCTCAAAGAGGGATGGGCAGACAAGTGCAGGCCCTCGGAGAAGTGTGCAGCTCTACACTGCTTGCCAGCCTTCTAGGGCCTTTGTGGACCATCTGGGTCAATTTCCTTCCAAGTAAATGAAATGCAAATAAAAATTCCAGCAGTTTTTCAGCTGCCGGCTGCCCAGCTGATTAGCATGACAGAGGCTGGGAGATGAGGCCTGACCCGGTGCACTTCCCCTCATCTCATTAAGTTGTAACTCCACCGCGGCTGCATTCATGGTGTTTATTGACGCTGAAAGGCGTCTTTATCCAAAACTAGCTAAATTCACATTCAGAGTTTTTACTTGGAAGTCTTGCCTGCTCCAGCATCCACATGAAAGTGAACCTATTGTGGCTGGCTCATGTGTCCTGCTGATTCTGAAACAATCTGGAGGTTTCTCAAAAATGTTTATTTCACAAGTTTGTATCCTTCCATCCTGCTCCCCCAGCCTCAAAATGCACAGGGACACTCAGTGCAGGAAGAGGTAGGGGTGAGCGTGGGAGGAATTCCTAAAGTCAAGTTCTTAACAGATGTGAGAAAGTGAGGGTCTGGAAGAAGGATTTTGGCCTGGATGATTCTGAGATCTGTAGGTACACTGAAACCTGCCACAGCTCGTGGGGCCCTGCCAGGCTTTCTCACCTGGGTACTGGCTTCTCAGAGACCTCTGGCCAGGCACACAGCCGCACCAATGGCTGTTCCCCCTGGATTGATTTTCCTTCTTTATAACACATTTAAAGGGCAGTTTCCCTGTATCTGCCTCCATTAACCATGCATGAACATACAGCATGACTGTAGCCTTGATTTGCTGTTGGGGTCCTCACTGCCTTGTGGCTTTGCACCAGGGCCTGTTTGCAGGCTGGGGAATGATTTTGCTCGTGATTGAGGCTGGGAGGTCCCAGGACTATGCGGCCCTCCTCTCATTTTCATCTAACAGACTGCTTCATGGGAGAGAAGAGGTATTTATCTTTGGAAATTGAGAATGAGGGGAAAGGAGATGAAATTCAAGAGGAGGAAGTCATTATTATTTGTGATTCTCTGGTTGCCCCCCAAACGAAACATCATGATCAAAATTCAATCTCTCTGACCCATTTGAGATTACAGCTGGGAAGAAAGCTTTGAAATCAAACTTAATGAATAACCTGATTGATGAGTGACTTTTTAATATGCAAGTAAAGCTGGATGCTTTTGATAGGTCCTGGTTAGTATTTAGCCAACAGGGTATGCATGGATTTGCATGTGGGAAATGGGTTGTTATCCTTCAAAACGCATGTCTTCAGCCATTCAGAAGACATTTTTTAAATCAGTAAACAACGTTGGGCCTGTTATGAAGGTTTACCAATCTACAAAAGTATCTTAACCATTTGCCCACGGGATCTGCGCTAAGAATGATAATAGTTAACATTTTTGTTGAAATCATTTTCTATACTGGGCTTTCTGTTAGGGCTGGTTTCTGTTCAGGGCCTAATTCAGTAGGTTGGCCACTTTGTGAGTTGGCTTAGATTTTCCTGGCTGCTGATAAAAACATTTTGTTCTCTCTTTGGTTGGCCAACAGGAAGGGGTGGGCTCATCAAAGGCTGAGAGTGACTGACCATCCATAGGAACCGTGTGGAGGATCGTCAGCTTGCTCAGCGTGCTTAGCTGCAAGTGAACAGCACATCCTTATAACTCTACAAGAGCAAAAGAAAGCACCAGGGTGTGAGCTTGGTAAGAGACAAGGGCTAGCCCAAGGCATCCAGGCCATCTTCCCGTGACCTGCAATGCAGGACTCTTGGTCTAAGGGTTAACCCTGTGTCTGATGTGTGATTGCAGAATTACGATAGGAGTAGGTAATCCAAGTGAGCTCGCCTGGCTGTTTGTCTGAGTGGATGCTGCCTTCCAGAAAGAAACTAGCCAGTACCCATAACATTAAAGTTACCATGTTATAATGGTGCCGTCTTACAGTGAGCCATCTCCCTCATTTGTCACAACAACCCGGTTAGTTATATATAGACAGCCCCATTTCAGTGACCGAGAAGCTGAAGCTTGGCGCATCACTGTGTTGCTTGAGACCACAGAACTGGGGTTAGAAGAAGGTCTAACTGACCCCAGAGCCGATGGTCTTCCTAATACGTGTACTATCTCCACAGCACACCATGTGCCACACATTTCCCATTTCCAATCCAAAGATCATGCCCCTCACATAAATCAAACCACAGACCACGGGAGCTACACACAGGATACTCAGCAACCCCCTGACTATACTTCTTCTATGTTGCTTGCCACAGGCTGTTTGTACCACCTGACAATTATGTCTGCCCAGCCAGAAAGCAGAAGGTAAGATGAGTGGAAGAAAGAACAAATGCCCTTCAATGCCTTTCTCCATTTCCATCGAGTGTTGCTGCACCCCACTGAGGGCATGGTCTGAGCTGAGGCTTCAGAGTTACCCTCAAAGCTGGGCCTTGGCTTTTCTGATCTTCCCTGCAAGCCAAGTTGTCCCAAGAACCCAGCTGGCCAGGCCACAGCTCTGCTACATCCCACCATCCCCTTACTATGAAAACCTGGGGCAGGTGATCACCTGGCAGTGCAGGCTGGCTCTGAAGCGGTCACTCTCCCCATGGCAGATCAGTGAGAGTCATCCCTTACCATGCGCTTGAAGGGGAGAATCAATTTTGCCCCAGTTTTGATCATGTGAAGCAATTGAGTATTAAATAATAAAGCCAAAATTGTGACAGGCTGCCTGGCACACTGACACCCTGCAGTATGCCGGGCACCATATGAAACACTTTGCAACTGTCTTGGGTATTAAACAAGTGGAGGATATCATTACTGAATCCAGCATCCATTGGTCCATGGTCAACCTTGCTCTTCCAAGGGTGGTCCACAGATCAACAGCATCAACATTATCTAGGAACTTGTTGGAAAAGCAGAACCCTGGGCCCCTCCCCAGTGCTAACTGTGTTTTAACACGATTAAGAGGCGTATGCACATTAAAGTCTGAGAAACACTGGCGTAGGGTTCTCTTTAAGTCCAGGATCAAGCAGAGAGTGTGTTTTTCCCTCAAGATTTTTAATCCAAATGAGACTATACATATATGAATTCTGCAGCAACTTGGAACTCCTTGAATGTATGTTTCCTTTGTACCTGATAAAGAGATTTTTTTTCAAATTTTCTTTTAAAGGTTGCTACCCCTCTCAGGCCTTTGTAAGGATAAAGAAGCTTTTATCCAATAACATCTGAGCAAAGGTAGGAACCTAGCATCCTTGAGCGCCTTCAAAGGTGCATTGTGTGATTTATCTCTGGGAGCTGGATATTATGTTTGCTGTTTCTCTGTTACAGGTAAAACAAAAACAAAAACAAAAACAAAACCAGACTGAAAGGAACTACTCTCAGTGGCTCTAGCTAGCAAGTGGCAGAGCTGGGATTCAAACCCAGGTCCTCTGACTTTAAAGTTCCCACTCTCCCACCAAATACCAGGATGAGTCAGCTGCCCAGACAAACCAAGTAAATTTAAAATGGGTCGAAATCATAGACATTACTATTCTTTTGTGTGGATAAAAATATTCCAAGCACAATTGAGTCTTCATATCCCTAATATACTATCTCATGGAAAGAGCAAGAAGTGGGTTGTTTTATTTTTATCTATAATGCTATTCAGGTGGTTACTTAAGGGATTTAAGCTTATGGAAATGGCTGGTTTAGATTCTAATAGAAAAAAAAAATACTCAGAGAGGAGACCTTATATATTTGTGGCTGTAGTTCATTGTCCTAGCTGTCCTGGGACCAGATTGCAGAAATACAGTATAATTGCAGTGACAAAGAGAAGATAGCAGTGCATAAATATTAGGGCTAGGGAAGACTTTGGACTGCTTCATCAGCATCATCACCAGGTTTGGGCACTACTACATCAGGAAGCATACAAATGTCTCTTGAGTTAGAGGCCAAACAAGCTGAGAGAGAGAATGCCTAGTGACATGCAGCTGTGCTCTTTAAATCATCATTTAAAAGGTGCCTTTCCTCCAACTGCAGTAGTGCTTTCATCATCAACCTAACTAGGTTAGGGACTGACTGTGCTCACCCTTGGGAAGTGGGAGTAAATACTATCTCAGAACAATTTATCCTGATGATTTTCGGAAACAACACAGTTTCTGGACTAGAATCATATCAATTCCCCAGGGAGTTTCTTACAGTCTCACTTCACTGGGCCAGTGAGGATTCCCTTTCAAGCTGGGTTAGCAACCTGTGGATAAATTTTTTTAATCAAGATAACTAACCATATAAAATGAATGTACTGTAATTAAAGAAGTAAACACCAAAAGATGTGTTTCTCTAGGGGGATTATCATGAAAGTACAGATTTTCCATGCAGGCCCAGTTCAAATTCTACCAAGCAATCAAGAAGCATATTTTCAAACTAACAAATAAAATTTGTTGGCGAAAGAGAAAAAGCTTGCTTCCTGACATTTGCCAGACCATGTGCAAAGAATTTTCAGAGCAGAGGTTGAGGTGGAGGTTGCATCCAAGAGGATGACATTTTATTCTTTCATAAAACATGTAAAGACCCTGATTTCACCATTAAAAAAAAATTCAGATTAGAAAGTTTCCCCATCCCTCTCAATGCTCCTTTCTCATCATGACCTGTCCTCCACCCCATACCAACCTCTCCTCCAGGGTTCCTATGCCCTCTTCACATCTCCTAGCCACGGGAAGCTCCCCAAAGCAGCGAAACTCTAAACTTGTCCTTCAACAGGACCCAGAATATACTCTCCTCTCTTCTTCCTCACCCCATCAAACCTCCTGTTCATCAGCAATGTAAATCTCAGTTAAGTGCTGAGAAGAAATCAGGCTCACTAAACTAATTCACTCTAAGGTGTGAATGATTGATAGCCCCATAAATATCCCTTGGAGATTTGCATTTTAAAAGAGGATTTTATGCACCCTACTAATCTTCATTTGCATGCATTTCAAGCTTGGGAAGAAGATATTTGTTTTGCTTTGTTTACCACATAAGCAACTTGGAACCTGTCTTACCAAAGATCAGATCTTTTTACCATTTATAATGAGTTCATTGGTTGAGTTATTATTTTCATCATCACTTGCCTAATGCTTTGCTGGGCTGTGTCTTGGGTAAAGCACTTGATCCCTGCAAATCTAGAGCTGAAAGAGATCTGTGTCCATCTTGCTTCACTCTTTCCTTGCCTGAACAAACAGAAAGTCCCCCAAATAACCAGTGCAGCTGCATTTAGGCCACTTCTTAGGTGGCACTTAGCAAGATGAGAAATGAGATCTACTCTGATTTTTGTAATAATCTTCCTGCTCCCTGCCTTCTACCTCTTGCTAGATTTTGCTATAGCCCCTTAACTCTGAACTGTAGATTCAGCTCCACTTCCAGAATTCCGGGCTTTGGGCATAGGGAATGGAAAGAATCCAGATGAATTTCACTTTGAAGGACAATGCACATTTGGAGTATTTTCTCATTGCTATCACTCCATTTACTGCACATTTACTGAGAAACACTATGTTAAGTGTTTAAAATCTTTACATCAATCCTGTTGAGGAAATATCACTTCCCCTACTTCACAGATAAACTATGTTAGACGCAGAGAAGTTAAGCAACTTACCCAAGACACCACAGCTAGTTTAGCAGAGCCAAGATTCAAATCCAGATCTGTCTAACTCCCAACTCCTAACTGCTATGTTGCAGTATATGTCGTGGGAGGGATAGCATGGTCTTAGAGTGCCTTCGCAGGCAGGGCCAACCTCTCTGTTAGGTGCAGTGGACACAGTGCCTAGGACCAACCATACCTTTATAGCCCCCCTGAAGTGTTTTAATTCCTTTAAAAATCACAAGAAAAAAATTAACCTTGGGGTCAAAGAAAATGTTTTCATAAATATTAATATATTCATCTTTATACCAACACCATCATAAAACACGTTTTAAAATATTTTTCTGGAGGAAAAGGTCCACAAAGTCAAAAGTGCCCAAGACCCATGAAAGTCATACACATCCCTGCTTAGAGGTGAACTGCTCCCCCGACCCCCAGAAGTTTCTGCTGCTCTGCCACCTGAGTCATTGTCAACTTTGTAAACAGCCACAAAAGAGCAATGATGTTATTATACTGTGTCAGAGAGCAACAGATGAATAGAGAAGCTAAGTATATTGGTCAGGGTCATCTCGAGAAACAGAACCAATACGATATACATGCGTATGTATGTGAAGAGAATTATTGTGGCAATTGGCCAAGAAGTCCTACCTCTGCCATCTGCACCCTAGACACCCAGGAAAGCCAGTTGCACAATTCAGTCCAAGGCCTAAGGTCTGAGGACTGGGGGACTGCTGGTATAAGTTCCGGAGTCCAAAGGTCCAAGAACCAAGAACACCAATATCTGAAGGCAGGAGAAGATGGAAGTCCCAATTCAAGAAGAGAAAGGAAATTCCCCCTTCTTCCACCTTTTTGTTCTACTTGGGCCCTCAATGGATTGGATGATGCCCACCACATTGGTGAAGGGGGATCTTCTTTAGTCAGTCTACTAATCTCTTCAAGAAACACCCTCAGAGACACACCCAGAAAATAACATTTTACCAGCTATCTGGGTGTCCCTCAGCTCAGCCAAGTTGACGCATAAAATGAACCATCGCACTGCATAATTCTCTCAAAGTCATGGGGTCAGAGGCCTGACTCATGTGGTAGGTCCCGGTAGTAGATCACTGGAGCAAGTGAGTTTCAAGGGCTCTCAGATTGGCTTGCACATGATGCCACTGGGTGGAGATTTGGAGAAGACCAATGAGTCTCTGAGTTCAACATACCTTATTCGTAAAGTAGGGGAAGTGATATTTCCTCAACAGGATGGATGTAAAGATTAAACACTCAACATAGTGTTTCTCAGTCAGTAAATGTGCAGTAAATAGAGTGATAGCAATGAGAAAACACTCCAAATGTGCGTTGTTCTTCAAAGTGAAAGAACAACATTTACTCCCCTTTCCCCAACCCAGGCCAGTAAGTTTGTTCTCTTCCATGATCACTGTTAGATACAGTGAACTCCAAGTTTCTCTTCAAAGAATCAGTATGTCAATATGTTCAGCTCCCTTATTCTTTGATTCTCCATTTTAAAGTTTAACTTCCTGGTTCTCTTCGCCCCCTTGCTTCTAGTTTCAGTAAACAACTTTCCCGCCAGTTCTAATCAGTAGTTCACATCTGTTCCCTTGGTGACCTGGTTTGACCTGAGTCACCCCAGTCACCTGCTCTGACCTGGATCGTCCTGAGTCACCTGTTCTGTAACACCCCTTCCCACCAAACTACCCACCCTGCCACTCCAGCTCATACCCCTGCTCTCTTTAAAACAGTGAATCGGGGCCGGGCACAGTGGCTCAAGCCTGTAATCCCAGCACTTTGGGAGGCCGAGTTGGGCGGATCACGAGGTCAGGAGATTGAGACCATCCTGGCTAACACGGTGAAACCCCATCTCTACTAAAAAAAAATACAAAAAACTAGCTGGGTGAGGTGGCAGGCGCCTGTAGTCCCAGCTATTCAGGAGGCTGAGGCAGGAGAATGGCATAAACCTGGGAGGTGGAGCTTGCAGTGAGCTGGGATCCGGCCACTGCACTCCAGCCTGGGCGACAGAGCGAGACTCCATCTCAAAAAAAAATAAAAATAAAAATAAAAAATAAATAAATAAATAAAACAGCGAATCGGAATTAACTTAGACTTTGTAGTCCAAACCTAGCCAATAGAAGAATGACACAGCAGTAGGGGTTACCTGCATCAGGAATAAGAACCCCTTCCCCTCCCTTGTCCAGGTGTGCTCTCGCCATTACTCCATCCACGAGTCGCACCCTTCTATAGAAGTAAAATTGCCTTGCTGAGAAAATTAAATTTATGTTTAAATACTATTTCTTTGTGGCACTGAGGAACAAGCATTTTGTTTCTAACATCACCCAGACCACGGGTCTTGCTGCCATGTGCTGTCAAATTATAGACTGGGGCAAGGTGGATGGTTCTGGGTGAGCAGATCTGATACAGTGGCAGGTTGGAAATGTTTCTGCCCTTTCAAGATGCTGGACAGATGAGATGGGTTATCAAACCAGATTCTCTTCTGCTTGGCCACTGGAACCCAACCAGAGAACGACCCATGAAGGAATCCCTCATGCTTTGGCTTTTTTCAGGGAATCATTCCTTTGATTGTGTCAGCAGCCTGACAGTTTCCTTTGAGAACTCTTTGCCAACATTAAGGAATTTTCATGCAGATAATAAACTCTGGCCTGGAAAAAGCCGACTGGAGCCTAACTCTTTTTTTTTTTTCTCTCTCTCCTTTAAACTAAGGGATATTGCTCAAAGTTAAAATGACAATTGTCAGTGATGTATAATAAGAGATGCTGAAATAAGGGTGATAATAAAGGTCCTGGGCTTGCTCATTCATGGTCACAGTAAAATTTTTATGCATGGATATACCACCTTACATAAACCTCACTTTAGATATCCTCAAGTGATTGCACATTAAGATCTTGCAAATTGAAAAATATGTTAAATATGCCATGGGGTTGACTTTTTATCAGAATTCCTACATGATTTCTTTCATAAGTTCAGGATCTTTTAGGGTGCCCATAACCTTGCGTATATTTATGTATTTTATGAACCTACATTTTGGTAAATGAAGTCTTTTCTGTTTTTTGTTTTTTGTTTTTTTGAGATGAGTCTTGCTCTGTCGCCAGAGCTGGAGTGCAGTGGTGCGATCTCGGCTCACTGCAAGCTCTGCCTCCCAGGTTTATGCCATTCTCCTGCCTCAGCCTCCTGAGTAGCTGGGACTACAGGTGCCCGCCACCACGCCCTGCTAATTTTCGTATTTTTAGTAGAGATGGGGTTTCACTGTGTTAGCCAGGATGGTCTTGATCTCCTGACCTCATGATCCTCCTGCCTCGGCCTCCCAAAGTGCTGGGATTGCAGGCGTGAGCCACCACGCCTGGCCGAAGTCTTTTCTAAATAAAACACAAGTGATTTGCTAGTTTCTTGAGGGCCATTTTTAACTCTAAACTATAATAACAATACAAATGCTCAAGCAGGGTTCATGGAGACCAAAAAAAAAAAAAAAAAATAGAGCCTAACATATTTGAAAAAAAGGTAATAGTTCCCTGAAAGGAAAGTTGCCTTTGAGTCACTTTTCCATGTGTAGCACAGATCCAGCCCCTGGATCAACCCTTTCTATTTTCTTTTTCTTTTTCTTTTTCTTTTTTTGAGACAGAGTCTCACTCTGTCACCCAGGTTGGAGTGCAGTGGCGCGATCTCGGCTTACAGCAAGCTCCACCTCCCAGGTTCAAGCCATTCTCCTGCTTCAGCCTCCCAAGTAGCTGGGTCTACAGGCGCTCACCACCATGCCTGGCTAATTTTTTTTTGTATTTTTAGTAGAGACGGGGTTTCACCATGTTAGCCAGGATGGTCTCAATCTCTTGACGTCTTGATCTGCCCGCCTCAGCCTCCCAAAGTGCTGGGATTACAGGCGTGAGCCACTGCACCTGGCCCATCCTTTCTATTTTCAAAACATCACATTTTTTCAGGAATTGAGGGCAGCCTATAATATAGTGATAAAGACACAGTTACATGAAGAACATACTCCCCTCTCAGACTGCCCAGGTTCATTGATTCATTCAACAAACTTTATTGATCACCTACAGAGTGTTAGGCACTCTGTTAGGTATAGGATTCAACTGTGAAAAAGACATATTAATCTCTGCCGTTATGCAGACTACATTTTCCCTATTTTTTTTTTTAAGGTGGAGCTTTGATCTTGTTGCCCAGGTTGGAGTGCAATAGTGTGATCTTAGTTCACCGCAACCTCTGCCTCCTGGGTTCAAGCAATTCTCCTGCCTCAGCCTCCTGAGTCGCTGGGATTACAGGCATGTGCCACCATATCCAGCTAATTTTGTATTTTTGGTAGAGATGGGGTTTCTCCATGTTGGTCAGGCTGGTCTTGAACTCCCAACCTCAGGTGATCCACCCACCTCAGCCTCCCAAACTGCTGGAGTTATAGGTGGGAGCCACCGCACCTGGCCGTGCAGACTACATTCTAGTAGATGGGTCAATAGATATTATTCAAACTGAAAAACAAAGAATAAAGAAAAATGAACAGAGCCTCAGAGACCTGTGGGGCACCATCAAGCAGAACAACATCTGCATTAGAGTCACAGAGGGAAAGAATAGAGAGAAAGAGGCAAAAAAAATGTGTTTGAAGAAATGATGGCTAAAACTTTCCAAATTTGATTAAAAACATTAATCCACTCATTTAAGAAACCTAACAAATGTTATCATGACATGTAAGCTCTTCTCAGAGTTAAGCCAAAAAGTAGATTATAATTACTTTTCCTTTCTGCACAACTTTTTATGGTATTAGTAACATTCTTTTTCATTTGCCTAGAATATTCTGTATACTTATTATTAATTCAACTCCAAACTCTCTAGTCTTTGTTTAAATATATTCTTTTTTTTTTGAGACAGAGTTTTGCTCTTTCGCTGAGGCTGGAGTGCGGTGGCGCGATCTCAGCTCACTGCAACCTCCACCTTCCAGTTTCAAGCAATTCTCCTGTCTTAGCCCCACCCAGTAGCTGAGATTACAGGCACCTGCCACCACGCCCAGCTAATCTTTATATTTTTAGCACAGATGCGGTTTCACCATGTTGGCCAGGATAGTCTTGATCTCCTGACCTTGTGACCGCCTGCCTCGGCCTCCCAAAATGCTGGGATTACAGGCGTGAGCCACTGCAGCTGGCCAAGAACTTTTTCAAGGATGGAAGGGAACAGTGTTAAGTTTCTACATAGGGATGGGGATGGTACTTATTCCCACCAGCCAGACTGGAAAATATGAAAAAATATGAAAGAATAGCAATATGAATTAAGACTTTTTCAGAGATATAAAAGCAGACAGCAATCCATACTACAAGAATGCTGAAAGTTCTTAAAACAAAAGGAAAATGATACCCAAAAAGTATATGTTTATCTAAAGTAATGAAAAACATCAGAAAAGGTACCTAACTATAAAGACTCTTTTTTTCTTATTTAAATATTCTTAAAAGACATCCTACTGTTTTAAACAAAGATAGTAACATAGTGTGAAGTTTATAACATATAAATGTAAAGATGAAAATATATATCAGACTAATATCAATCAAAGGAATGCTGGAGTTGCTACATTGATGTCAAACAAAGTATATTTCATTACAAAGAATATTTCAGAACTAGAATAAAGAGAGTAATTATGCAATGACATAGGAGGAAAAAATGTGTACATCTAATAATAGATTTTGAAAAATATGAATATAAAACTAATAGAATTATAAAAAGGAATAGAAAAGTTCACACTTAGAGATTTTATTATCCCTTTTTCAGTAATTGATAGAACAAGTACATAGAAAAACAATTGAGTTGTAGAAGACTCGTATAGCACTATAAATATAAACCAACTTGACTTAATTGACGTTTGTATAATACTCCATCAAACAACAGCAGAATAAACATCCTTTTAAAGTGCTTTCAGAACACTGACCAAGATCAAATTCTTGGGCATCAAACAGTCTCAACAAACTTAAAGGATTCAAGTCAAACAAAGTATGTTCTCTGACCACCATGGAAATAAAGTAGAAATCAATAATAGAAATATATCTGTAGAATTCCCAAATATTTGGAAACTAAATAACATACTTCTAAACAACATGGGTCAAAGAAATTAGAATGCATTTTTAACTGAATAAAAGTGAAAGTGCAACATAAAAGAATTTGTTAGATACTGCTAAAGCAGTACTTAAATGGAAATATGTAACATTAAACACTTATGTTAGAAAAGAAGACAGGTCTTAAATCAATGACCTCAGCTTTCATTTTAAGAAATTAGAAAAGAGAGGAAAAAATAAATCTAACGTAAGCAGAATAAAGGAAATAGTAAAGAATGGAAGTCAGTAAGAAGACATAAAAACAATAGAGCAAATAAATAAAACGAGAAATTTTTTAATTAAATTAAATTAAATTAAATGTATTTATTTGAGACAGAGTCTCACTCTGTCACCCAGGCTGGAGTGCAGTGGTATGATCTCGGCTCACTGCAACTTCCACCTCCCAGGAGGGTTCAAGTGATTCTCTGACCTCAGCCTCCCAAGTAGCTGGGGTTACAGGTGTGGGCCACCATGCCCAGCTGATTTTTGTTACTTTGAGTACAGAGAGGGTTTCATCATGTTGGCCAGGCTGGTCTCAAACTCCTGACCTCAAGTAATGCATCTGCCTCAGCCTCCCAAAGGCCTGGGATTATAGGTGTGAGCCACCATACCTGTCCAACAGAAATTTTTTAGATCAATGAAGTTGATAAACCTCTGCCAGGTTGATCAGAAAGAAAGAAGACACAAATCACAAATCTTTGTGTCTTCTTTTGCAGTTTAAAATACGTGACTCAACAGTTCACTTTCTATTAAATTATTCTACAGAAATACACAAACTAGTTAGTACAGGGATATGGGTACACGGATTTTAGCAGTAGGACTGTTTGTGGTGGTGATGGTAAAAAAGGAAAAAAAAACACCTTAAAACAACCTAGAAATTCTTCTGGAGAGAACCAGCTGAATAAATGTTATGTTCCAATTAGACAATGGGAATCTACACTGTTTCTAAAGTTAGGTAAATTTATATGCACGATATAGAAAGGTGTCTAAGATAGAAATACACACACACACTTCTGTTTAGTTACATATGTAGAAAGCAAAAAAAGGAAAAAAAATGTTGAATAGATATCGACCATTGTATTAGTTTCCTGTTACTGCTGTAACAAATTACTACAAACTCAGTCACTTAACACACATTTACTCTCTTTCAGTTCTGGAGCTCAGAAGTCAAGGTGTCGGCTGGGCCAGTGGCTCATGCCTGTAATCCCAACACTTTGGGAGGCCGAGGCGGGCAGATCACTTGAGGTCAGGAGTTCAAGACCAGCCTGTCCAACATGGTGAAACCCCGTCTCCACTTAAAATATAAAAATTAGCCAGGCATGGTGGTGGGTGCCTGTAATCCCAGCTACTTGGGAGGCTGAGGTATGAGAATCCTTGGAACCCGAGAGGAGGAGGTTGCAGTGAGCTGAGATCACGCCACTGGACTCCAGCCTAGGTATCAGCATGAGACCCTGCCTCAAAAAAAAAAAAAATAAATAAATAAAAATTCAAGGTGTCTGCAGGGCTGGTTCCTCCTGGAGGCTCTGGAAAAATCCATCTCCTTGCTTTTTCCAGCTTTTAGAGGCCCCTGCATTCCTTGACTCCTTCTTCCCACTATTCCATTCCAACTTTTTGCTTCCTTGGTTGCTTCTCCCGCTACCGACCCTGACCCCCCTGCTGCTTTCTCATAAGGACCCTTGCAATTACACTGAATCTGCCTGAATAATCCAGAACAATCTCCCCGTCATAAGATTCTCAACTCGATCATATCCACAGTGTCCCTTTTACCATGTTAAGGTAACATATTCACAGGAATTAGGATGTGGACATCTTTGCGGGGTCACTGTTCAACCCACCACAACCATGAATGGCGCTTTTCTCTAGGAAGTGGGATTGGGGCTGTAACTATCATGTCTGGAGGGGCACAAAGGCCCAAGCCATTAGGAAGAAAATAACGTTGCCATTAACCAGTCAAAGCACATGTGACTTCCAGAGGATAGCGCCAAACATATCCTGAGCTTCCCTTCAGGCTATATGTACAGCTTGTTGCAAATGGACATTTGGCAGCCCTTCCTCTCCTTGAACCCCCTACCTCTGACCTCCTCCACACAAGTTCCCCTGATCTCTTCCACTTCTCTGCCCATCCCCATTATGCCATCTCAAAGTTGTTCTTGTCTTCATTCTGAATCTGCTAAAACTGACCACTTTTCAAAGCATAATTTTGATATGTTATACTAAATTTACTATGACTAACAGGAAGGAAAGAAAGGGAAAAGGAGGTGAAAAGAACATTACAATTCATCCTTCCATGCAGGGGATTTTCACTGTGTTTTACATTTGTCTTTTTTTCTTATAATGTTTTTTGTTTTTGAGACAGTCTCGCTCTGTCACCCAGGCTGAAGTGCAATGGTGTGGTCTTAGCTCACTGCAACCTCTGCCTCCCAGGTTCAAGAGATTCTCCTGCCTCAGCCTCTCGACTGGCTGGGACTACAGGCACGTGCCACCACACCTGGCTAATTTTTCTATTTTTTGTAGAGACAGGGTTTCACTATGTTGGCCAGGCTGGTCTCGAACTCCTGACCTCGTGATCCGCCAGCCTCAGCCTCCCAAAGTGCTGGGATTACAGATGTGAGCCACCGCACCCAGCCTATAATTTTTTTTATAAAAGGTTTTAGTGCAAATGATAGTAGTAAAGAACACTTGCAATAAATGGTTAACATTCTTTCAAATCTAAAGGATTGATATCTGTAATAAGTGAAGAAGAAACATAATTACCAATAAACACACAAAAATATTCAATCACTGTAGTAGTCAAAGAAATCCAGGCTGGGCACGGTGGCACACATCTATAATCCCAGTACTTGGGGAGGCTGGGGTGGGAGGATCACTTGAGCCCAGGAGTTGGAGAGCCTGGGCAACATAGTGAGAGACTCCATTTCTACAAAAAAAAAATTTTACAAATTAGCCAAGTGTAGTGGCATTTCCTGTAGTCCCAGTGACTCGGGGGGCTGAGGTGGCAAGATCACTTGAGCCTGGGAGGTCACTGGAGGCTGCGGTGAGCTATGATCATGCCATTGCACTTACACTTGGGCAACAGAGTGAGACCCTGTCTCAAAAAGCAAAACAAAACAAAACAAAGAAATTCAATACCTGACAATAGTAAGATACACTCTTTAGCTGTTGCTTACAACAGTATAAATATCAGAACAGATTAAGCAAACAGGCAAGCATACAGAGCTGGTGGGAATTAAATCACTACAAGCTTCTGAAAAGGAATACATATTAAATGCCTCAAAATGTATGTATGCATTCACCTGGAAATTCCATTTCTATGAGTATTAGTCTTTAAAAAATCATTATAAATTCAAAGAGTCAGAGTCAAGGTGTTTCATTGCAGTCACGTTTGTAATAGTAAAAGTACTGTGGACAGTCCTATCTATTCAGGCCGCTGTAACAAAATACGGTAAACTGGGTAGTTTATAGACAGTACAACTTATTTCTCACAATTATGGAAGCTGGGAAGTCCCAGATCCAGATTCTGTGTCTGGTGAAGGCCACTTTCTAATTCGTAGATGACACCTTCTTGCTGTGTCCTCACACGGTGGAAGTGGTGAATGAGCTCCCTTGGGCTTAATTTATAAGGCTCTAGTCTCATTCATGAGGTCTCTGCTTTCACCATCTAATAAACTTTCAAAAGGCTCCACCTTCTAGTACATCATTCTGGGAGCTATGATTCCAACATACGTATTTTGGGGAACACAAACATTCAAACCATAGCAAATCTATATGCCAAAAGACAAGGAATTGGTTAAATCATTTATGGTACGTCTATACAATGGAATATTAACCAGACATTAAAGTGATGTTGTAGAAGTATATTTAATTATGTGGAACAAACTCTTAAAAAAAGATTATAAAAGCATGTGTGTGTGTGTATGTGTATGTGCACAAGGGCTAGAAAGTTACAAACTATATATATATAGATCTATAATAGATATATATAGAGATATCTATCTATCTATCTATCTATCTATCTATCTATCTATCTATCTATCTATCTACTTTTTTTTTTAAGAAGGAGTATCACTGTTGTTGCCCAGACTACAGTGCAATAGCGCGATCTCGGCTCACGGCAATCTCTGCCTCCCAGGTTCAAGCGATTCTTCTGCCTCAGCCTCCCAAGTAGCTGTGATTACAGGCATGTGCCACCACACCCAGCCAGTTTTGTATTTTTATGAGAGACGGGTTTCTCCATGTTGGTCAGGCTGGTCTTGAACTCCCAACCTCAGGTGATCCGCCCACCTCGGCCTCTCAAAGTGCTGGATTACCGGCATGAGCCACCGTGCCCAGTCTACAAACACTATTTGAAATGGGATTTTCCCCTAAGAATGAAATTGGGGATTAGGAGTGGTAGGTAAAGTGACAGTAACTTTACTGTATTATTTGAATTTTTCTAATAAGAATGTATTCATAAATCTATTATTACAATAATTAAGACAAAGAAAATAAAAATATCCTTCTAGTATATAATTCCACTTGTTTGAAAATATTTGAAGAAAAAAAATGTGGATAATTTGTCTTTTTCCTTATTCATATATTCTAATTTTCGAGCCTACTTTTTTCTACTCTGTATTTTTAAACTTTTCTACTCTTTATCTATTCTATTATTTTTCATTTTTCTACTCTATTTACTACTTCCAGCAATTTAAAAATATTTTTAGAAGACTCAGTTTGTCACCTCTCCTGTGAAGCACAAAGTACATACGTATCCTAACATCTACCACTTTCCACTGGGTGATGCCTAAGGAATTATGTAGCTGCTTAAGGACAGAGACGGTCTTATTCATTCTGAGGGGGCAGAGACGGGGCTCTCACTATGTTGTCCAAGCTGGTCTTGAACTCCTGGCCTCAAGTGAACCTCGCGCCTCAGCCTTCCCAAATTCTGGGATTACAGGTGTGATCCACCATGCACAGATGTCTTATTCATTTGTGACTTTCTTTTTTTTTTTGAGACGGAGTCTCGCTCTGTCGCCCAGGCTGGAGTGCAGTGGCCGGATCTCAGCTCACTGCAAGCTCTGCCTCCCGGGTTTAGCCATTCTCCTGCCTCAGCCTCCCGAGTAGCTGGGACTACAGGCGCCCGCCACCTCGCCCGGCTAGTTTTTTGTATTTTTTAGTAGAGACAGGGTTTCACCGTGTTAGCCAGGATGGTCTCGATCTCCTGACCTTGTGATCCGCCCGTCTCGGCCTCCCAAAGTGCTGGGATTACAGGCTTGAGCCACCGCGCCTGGCCCCTTATTTGTGACTTTCAAGGCTTAGATGTCAGTAACTGACATCTAGTGGGTACGTGATGCCTATTTTTGAAAGAAAGAGTAAGAAGCACCAAGTACATATGTAGTCTAACATCTATAATTTTCCACTGGGACGAGGTATATAGAAGGAATAATGTACCTGCTTAAGGACAGAGATTCATTTATTCATCTTTGAATCCTCAGGGCTTAGAACAGTATCTGACATTTAGTAGGTACATGATGCCTGTTTTGACAGAAAAAGTAAGAAGAACCAGGGGGTAGAAAGGGTGGAGAGAGGAGTCTGTGTCCTGTGCCCTTCCAGCAGCGTAAGGTCCAATCAGGGGGTCTTAGGTGAGTGATGAGAAGTTTCTAGCCCTCAACCTCCTTATCTGCATAATGTGAAGAACAGCACTAATGTGATAAGGTTGTTGTGAGGATTACAAGAGCCCCTGCCTAGTAGACACTCATTGAGTGTGTAAGTGGTGCTGAGGTGGGTTGTGAAGGTAATTTAATAATGATCTGGCGCCAAAGTCCAAGAAAGAGAGTGAGGAGCTCCCTCCAGCCTCTTTTGCAAGGGTAAATCTGGGAACCGTGGTTCCTTGTGCAACAAGGAACGACTCTACCAACCAAGCAGTTGAAGAAACCATAATGGAATCATTTTAGGGGTCTCACCCGCAGAGGTAGTCAGAGGCTGAAACCCATCTCTGTTGACTGGACATTTCAAATCTATCTTGATCTTAGACCTGCCTGGCATCCCCTAGTTGACTCTTCTGATGATTATTTCAAAACTATTCTCAGCCACACTCATCGAGTCAGAGGCTGGAAGTGGGGGTGGGTCAGAAAAAAAAAAAAAAAAAAAACCCTGCTTGAGCTCTCCCTTAATTATACCTGCTGTCTCCTTTGGACAGTCGATGTCAAATACGGGTTCTCTGAAATTTACAGTCTAATGCTATCTGCAGGTACTTTTCCAACAGGGAATTATCTCCCAAATTCTCCTCTCCATGTAACAATGAGGAGGAGAGACCAATGAGTTCTGAATTTACCAATGGACTTGCACATGATATGAACAGAAAAAGTAGCCTTTGGGTACTCGTTTTTTCTAGACAATGGCCCTTGCCTTGACCTTGTGGCTCCTCTACGAAGAAAACTAACTTCGCACAGGGGAACTGGTTCAACAGAGGCTCAACGGCCAGATGCCCTTTCTCCCTGCCTCACAGGTCCTGCAGATCCCAAGCTGGCATCTGTCTCCATCTGTTCTCAGACGAAAGGCCATCCGAAGATGTGTTGAGGACTTTGGGCTTGTGGGGGCAGGACTGAGACCCCCCACCCAGTCTTGGAGGCGGTGGGTGGGGGACCTGTGTTGAGTGAGCCGCAGGGCAAGGGGCCTTCCATTTCATGCTGGGAACTCCTGTTTGTGATCACTGCGTGTGGGTTCCTAATAGAGATGACATCTGATTGGAATATGAAATACCTATTTTATGGAAGCTCTCAAGGCAGTGCAGCTCTGAGAGAAGGGCTTATGATTCCATCCTTTTAGCCACAAGAACATGCTATGTGGAACCCCTTTCCTAACCCATCTGTCAGGGAGCGAGTTCAGATGCCAGGAGCTGCCAGACTGATTGGGAAAGTGAGTTGGGGCATTCGTCTCACTTGGACCCCCACACCCATTCAAGGGGGGCTGAACCTGGGTCAGCTGCCCCAGTGGGTGCAGGTTCCTGACCAGGAGCACTTTAAACAAGTAATCAAAATGGAAAATTGCTCCCCGTTTATATGGATTAAACTCTTAAAATGTGGCCGTGTGACCGGGGACCAGAAGATGTGGCATTCTCCTCTCCATGACTGTGTGTTGGAGCTTGGGTGGCCCACAAGCCTGGCCCTGAGCTCTGCCATCCTGCAAATGATACCGTGAACACCACTTATTAGTTTCAGATATCTATGGAGCATTTACTATCTGTCAGTCGTGGCCCAAGAATCTTATAAGCATCATTTCATTTTATCAGTCAATAGATACTGATTGAGAGCTCGTTCATATCAGGCACTGGTATCTAATCCTCACAACAAACAGGTGAGGTGAAAATGATTCCTCCCATTTTACCAACCATGAAACTGAGGTGGCTTGGAGAGAAGTTAACTGATTTGCTCGATGGCCCACAGCCAGTAGGTGGCAGAGCTGCAATTCAAACAGCGTCTGTCTCTCCTCAAGGCTGTGCTTGTAAGCCCTTACCTACCCCTCTCACAGAATCTTCGACACTGAGTTGGCTCATGGACCAGGGAAAGACTGCGCAGGCTGTCCCAAAACGAGCTGCTCCATCCCCGAGGGATGAGACCAGGAGTCAGGGAGGAGAGGATCACAGGGCCGGTCCTAACTCACTTGGACCTGGCGAGTGGCTTCCCAAAAGCCTCAGAGAGTTTTTATTTGATGGACAAGATCAGCATTGGTTCCCCCGACGTTTACCAACATCATCCACTTTCCAAACATCCTTTCTTCTTCCGATCTTGGTGCCACCTGGTTGAGAGTATTGCCCAATATTCTTGTAAGCCTCAGGCCCAACCACATTCTGGGTCCACCTCTCCCACTCCCCAAACCAGTCCCCAACAGCACATGGCACCTGGAGTTGGCTTTGCTGCCCTCTCTGTAACTGGTGAGCCCTGGGGAGATGAGGAGGACCCAAGACCCTGTTAATCTGCACCTCTCCTCCCACCTCACACCTTGGCCAGCTCAGTCCTTGGGGCCAGGTTTCTGCCTTGCTTTCCTGGGTATAGTCAGATAGCTCTGCCGGTACTGGAAGCCATCTGTGGCTTACCTCCCAATTAATCAGCTCTTGTCAGGGGTCTCAGTCCTACCCCAGTGTCTTCAGCTGCCGGTGGGGATCTTGCTCCAGATCTGATGGGCCACTCGGAATCACCACATTTCCACCCACCCAACTTAGTCTCCACCGGCCTCTCTTTCGAAGGTGTTTGGAAATAAAGAATAAGATTACCAGAGAGGTAAGCTATGCAATTCACACATGGTAGATGCAGCCAGGGGCCAGGAAACCTCAATGGATCCCAGGCCTGCAGAACCCATACTAACCTGATTGAATGTGAATTTTAACTTAAGAAAGAAAAGGCCAATGAGAAGAAGACAGGTGGGTTTACAACAAATGGTTAGAGAAAGAAAATCCCACGACAAATCCTGGCAGTGCCCATCCAATCTATGTCTAGGAATAGGACCATTTGATCAATAACTTGATCCAGCCATGGCCTTGTAGTAAGGTTACCTTCTAGGAAAATGTTTGCGTCTGTCCATCTTAGCTTACTACCATTGTTAACCCATCTAAACAACTTACTGTGCTCCAATTCCAAGCTTGGTAAATAACTTTCTAATAGGAATACTGATAATTCTGACAAATCTACTTTTTGCATAGCTTAACTAATGTGAAACCATGTATTTACCAGGTCAACTTGACCGCTACATTCTCATTGTAAATCAGTGAGCAGCCATTCTAGTTTTATACATCAGCCTGTTGTGATCTTGTTAAGATGAGTCAGAATACCTAAGTTTGATTAACTCGGGAGGAAAATAAAATTCCCGATTCTTCAAAGCAAAAGACCAGCTACATCCTGGTCACGGGTAGACTCACTTTGGTGGCAATTGCCTTGTAGAAGTTGGTCAGCCTTCCCGTCTGTGAGCTCGTACCACTTATGTCACAAACCTGGACCCTTTAAAGACTGCTAGCCACTGGTTCCAGCCCAAAAGGTCTCCCCAGAGCCCTTGGCCATGGTGACTGGGCTGCTGGCCACCCTAAAATGGATTTGCCTGAACGTCTCAGGACGTCACCAACCTGGTGCAGAGATCACCCAACAGGGCAAAGTGTATCTGTTGAACCCAGACAGGGTGCTCTCTGGGCACTGGTGCAGCTACTGAGGGTCTTTCCAGGCCCAGCCCTCAGGCTTCCTCATCAGGGCTCCTGTCATGAATTATGAACAGTCAGTCCCTCATGGAACAAATAATAATTCTGGAACTACACATTGGTTCAGAAACTCTACTAAGCATTTTCACATCCTTTCATCTGAGTTTTGTAACAATCCCATGTGAAAGGCTGGTAAGTATTTTTAGATTTGCTTTGCAGTGGAGAATACTTAGGCTTAGAAAGATAAATGACTTGCTCAAGGTCACACTGGTAATAAGTGTCAGGACATGCTCCCGACCACATATCTGAACAACTGTAACCCTCGGGGTCTTCACCACACGAGAGCAGCTGCTCACACCAGACGGGCCCATGAGAAGGGCATGAGAGCATCACTGGGCCAGCCCCAAAGGCATGGCAGCCCCTCAGAACAAACTACAGACACATGTGGCTGCTGCGGGTGCACCAAGGGACCCAGCTGTGTCAACGGCTCTGCGCTGCACCCCCAGCTGATGCGGGAACTTACTTGCTTCTGTCCTCCACCCACAGGCACTCCTGTAAACACATTATCTCCAAGATTTCCTTCAGACAGAATTTCGTATTCAGGCAAGGCTTCCTTAGGCTTCATTTAGCTTGAGTGTCTGGGGCACGCGTGGGGCACTGAGACCTGAGGATAACAATGCTTCCAACAAGCAAAGTGATGATCACTGATTCCACCCAACTCAAGGACGGAACAAAGGAAGATGGCCAGGAACACAGCAAAGCAGCTTTCCAGTCACCCTTCACTCACTAAGATCCACAAATACACAAGTGGCCAACTACTGAGTTTCCACTTCCAGTCTCTCCCTCCCTCAGACCTGCAGCCCTTTTACCTTCTCCTAAACCACCACCCCCCAGCCCCATGCCAGCTGCAACTTGGATGTTCTCGTGGGACAGTACAGGCCTCGAGAGATTTTCTCCAGTGATTTGCAATGAACAAAGAGTTTTCACCTGCGGAAACAGGTGACTGCTAGAAGTCACCTAGTGTGACTTGTGAGTGTTCCAATAGCCCTGGAGGAGCTCATTTGCAGAGGAGAGAATTGAGGCTGGAAAACTGGGGCAGGGACAGAGGGCCAGATTCCACAAACAAGAAGAAAGGGCAGGAAGTGGCAAAACTAGGAAGGGAAAGGAAGGGAACAGAAGGGCGGCCCAGTTCCAAATCACCAGCCAACACCTGCACAGCGGTCCCTGTGTCACTTCACAGCCACCGTGCTGTGACTAAATGGAGAAGGGGTACCAGCGTTGTGGGGCCTGGCCAGCCCTGAGGTGCTGGAAGGGAGCAGGTGCTGACCTTATGCTACTGATGCCAGGGTTCCGATCCAGGAGTTTTTCTATTTTGTCCCGGGCAATCCTTCCAACAGTCCAATCGGAGGAGTATAAGATGTCCGTCTTGAAGATAAGGAAACCAAGGCTCAGAGAAATTGCTCAGGGCCACACATGTGTAAGTGGCTGGGAAAACACAGATCCAGCCATCTTTTCCAAAGTGCAGGCTGTTTCTGCTCCATGCTCAGGTCCACACATGCGTAAGTGGCTGGGGCTGGAAAACACAGATCCAGCCATCTTTTGCCAAAGTGCAGTAGCTGTTTCACCATGCTCCATCTCCTGCCTCCGTCACAAAGTGCTCGTCCCCAGCCTGAGATGCCTTTCCCATCGTCCACCCAAACACCTTCTCATTGCCTGAGTCTTAGCTCAAGAATCACCTCCCCCGGCTGGGCGCGGTGGCTCAAGCCTGTAATCCCAGCACTTTGGGAGGCCAAGACGGGCGGATCACGAGGTCAGGAGATCGAGACCATCCTGGCTAACACGGTGAAACCCTGTCTCTACTAAAAATACAAAAAACTAGCCGGGCGACGTGGCGGGCGCCTGTAGTCCCAGCTACTCGGGAGGCTGAGGCAGGAGAATGGCGTAAACCCGGGAGGCGGAGCTTGCAGTGAGCTGAGATCCCGCCACTGCGCTCCAGCCTGGGCCACAGAGCGAGACTCCGTCTCAAAAGAATTACCTCCCCCAAGAAGCTTCTCATATCCTCTTTTGGCCCCCACAGTCCCACGTGGGGACTGCCTGCCTTTCTTTCTTACACACATGCAAGCTTCTATGTGGGCAGAGATGGTGTCCTACGCAACTCTGCCTTACCTCGGCTTCTAGCACAATGCCAAATGGCTGGCTGGTGAATGAATGACGAAGGCAGTGGTGTGTGAATCTAAGCCTCCCAGCTCTAGCTCCCCTGCTAGTACCACAGTCCCTCCAGCCCCGCCTCTTCCCAGTGAGTCTCAAGCATCTGCACTTGGCAGTCCCTTGGAGGAGACAGCTGCCTCTTCACGGCCCCTGCTTCTGAAGGACACCCCACCCCCACCCCAGGCCAGATAACTAGGCCTCGGATGATCTGGACTTAGATGATCTGGCCTAGAGAGGAGCAACTTTTTGGTCCCCAAGGCTAGCCTCATGCTTGCAACTTCAAGTTTTCTCTTTTAAGGGGCTCAGTGGAAGTCATAGCTGCACCAGTGGACATGGGAGTGAAAGCATTCAGGGCTGTATTTCCAGCTGCCCAAGATGAGTTCCCCACTGCCTTGGAGGTACTTCCACAGAAGGGAAGCGGCTTTATTTTCATTCAAAAGCCTTACCAAATCCCTTCGCCCCTTGCCTTGCGGATCTAGAACCACCCCCTCTACATTCCTAGTGTCTCATGGGGGAAGCCCTTTGTAGGATATTTGGAGCAAGAGAGACCCGTGTTCAAATCCCAGTTTTACCATTTCCTAGCACTGTGGCCATGCGCAAGAGAACTCACTGAGCCTCTGTGCTCTCATCCGTAAAATGGGGACAATGCTGCCTCCCTCTGGGTCATAGTCTGTCCTGTGCTGCTATGACAGAGTACCACAGACTGGATAATTTATAACGAAGGGGGTTTTATTGGCTCACGGTTCTAGAGACTGGGAAGTTTCAAGATTATGGGGCTGGCATCTGGCGAGTGCCTTCCTGATGCATCATAACATGATGGAAGGCATCCCATAGGGGAGAGAGAGACTAGTGGAGGCCAAACTCACCCTTTTATAACAAACCCACTCCTGCAAGAATGGCATTAATTCATTAATGAGGATGGTGTCCCCATGGCCCAAAAACTTCCCTTTAGAGACCTCACCTCCCCTCCCAACATCACCACACTGGGGCTCAAGTTTCCAACACCTGAACTGTAGTGGACACGGTTAAGCCATAGCACACTCTGCAAGGGGCAATTTTCACCTTTAAACATGGATTTAAATGTGGGTAACATGCCAAGCCTGCCGTGGTAGTCAGGCCCTTCCCCACTCCTTGATGACCCAGTTCTGGGATGACTTGGGCCTCCGTCCAGCATCAGAGGGCCCTCTGACATCAGTAACAAGGGAGGGCAAGTGAGCGTTTAAACCTGACGGGCTCCCTCAGTCTGAGGTGATTTCTGTGGTCCTGAGTACACGTGGGGATGAATCAGGCAACCCCTCACTGTTTTAAATTTTTCACAACTGTGGTTTTTCCAGCTCCATTGCTGAGGATCCGCTTTCCCCATCAGAGCCCTGAGGGGACAGCATCAGCATCTTCTTCCAGTGACTTTTCCCCCAGTACCCGAAGCAGGAAACATCCGAGCCCCAGAGCAAGCCCAGCCTGACTCTGAAGGTCTCTCTGACTGCCCGGCTTCGCCTGTCCAGGGAGCTCCGACCTATGACCTGTGCTCACCAAAAGCATGTGTCAGCGGCAGCTTCCAGTTCTGCCCAACATAGAAACAGTGCCGGGTTTTCCAGCGAGCTGTGAAGTGACTGTTGAGAACGCTTAGCCCCTGGCAGGCGCAGCAGGCCTGCTTCATTCATCGCAGCTCAGACCTTCAAACTGGAGCTCCATCCATCACTGCCTCCTGCCATGCCAGAGTCGAAAACCTGAGCTCCAGGCCTGGCATTTCCCGGAGTCACATGGACTGCAATCAGCAGGTCCCTTTGTCCCGGGGCCTTTGCAGGAAATGTGGCTTACTCCAACATTTCATTCCCAAATAGAAGTCTAGACTAGGGGGGAAAACTCCATATCTCTATTGATTGTGCCTAATGGAGGGAGGTTAATTTGCGGTCTTTGCCCTTAGCTGTTACTAAAGAAAATGGAGATGGTTCTTTTTCATATTTTGTGATGGATGGCAAAATAAAATATTGACTTTTTTTTCTTAGGAAATATGACTACTGAGTCTTTTTTTTTTTTTTTTTTTTTTTTTTTTTTTTTTTTTTTTGAGACGGAGTCTCGCTCTGTCGCCCAGGCTGGAGTGCAGTGGCCAGATCTCAGCTCACTGCAAGCTCCGCCTCCCGGGTTCACGCCATTCTCCTGCCTCAGCCTCCCAAGTAGCTGGGACTACAGGCGCCCGCCACCTCGCCCGGCTAGTTTTTTGTACTTTTTAGTAGAGACGGGGTTTCACCGTATTAACCAGGATGGTCTCGATCTCCTGACCTCGTGATCCGCCCGTCTCGGCCTCCCAAAGTGCTGGGATTACAGGCTTGAGCCACCGCGCCCGGCCCGACTACTGAGTCTTAGAATGGCTGGGTGGAATGTGCAGGCTAATTAGTGCTCACTTATGTATTTAGTTCACAATCAGAAACACCAGCCTACAAACCTCTATAGGAAAAGGAAAAAAAAAAAGATCTCAAGGTGAAAAAGAAGACTCTGCTCTGAAAAGCCCTTGAGAATTAGATTATAGATGAAAAAAGGCCAATTGTCCCTCAGGAAACGTTCCTTAAAAATTCAACTCACTATTGTGAGCAAGATTTTATCCTAAAGAGTGTTTCATTCCTTTGCTGAGAAGTTGATTAAAGTAAATGCTGGCTAACTGAAATGAATGCAAGAGCTACGTGGACTCCTGGTTTTTGATGAGTTGGTCACTGTGATTGAGTTGCAATGAAAACATCATACCATGCCTTGTGTTGATAATGTCTTGGGAGAAGAAAGGAGGAGGGACAGAATTGAGAGCATGGGGGACATTTTGTGGGGAGAAGAGGACTTTGGTGGAAGCAGAAGCAGGTGCAGGTTTCCCCAGATATCTTGGAGGGCATTGAACTTCCCACAGTTCCTGGGATGGGGTGAACAGGCAAGCCATTTCAATCAAGTATTAAAAGAAAGGGTGAGCCTGTAGGCTGCAGGGTTCCAGCATCCTACAATTCCCATCATTCCTGATCACAGTTTCCATTCCAGAGGTGGCCCCCTCGTTCTCTATTGTGTGGTCATTGCTCTCAGTACACATGGCAGACACCACTTGTTGGCCGACTTGACCCCTAGCCCCGATTCCCTTTCCCTGACCCCCTTCCAGCAAGGGTGGCATGTGACAGAAATCTAGAGGGTGGAGCACCAAATTTAAGTCTGCCCTTTGAGAACTGCTTTCGAACAGATAATTTTTAAACTGTTTCAGACCGGGAGAAAAAGACTTGTATTCAGTCACTAATGCTATTTACAAAATCTCAGGCAGAATGATTTTGTACTCATCTATCTCACTTTATACTTTAAAGAGAATAAGTACCCTTCCCCCCAAACCTTTGTGAAACTCCAGCACATTTCCATCTATGTGTTGATGACTAGGACGAATACATTTCCTTCCACATGGATGGAGTTAAATCTCTAGCCCTTATTTTTAACCCAGCACTGTTTCTGAATCAATTTCTATGGTGAGAGAATACCTGGACATTTAAATCTATCAAAAAGGAGTAAATGAGCATTTCAGATACATCTATCAAGAAGAAATGCCCCTTCTCCCCCATCATTGTGGGGCTTTGTCAGTCGCCTGTCAGATGAATGTCCGTGTAAGTGTTTATTAATCACTCTTGCGCTCACTGATGGGCCTGAACACTTTGCTCCTCTACGTCTCTGACACGCACCAAGTATGCAATGGGTTTCTTCTGTCTGTCTCTTGAGCACAGTTGCTTACTTTGTTAAAGTTAATTTCCACTCATTTCTGGCTTTGATGGGAAGATTCCTTTATCAATTCAATTCATGTGTGTTGTCTGCAATCAAGGCAATATTGTCTGCTAATGTGAGGTATATTCCATGCTCTCTCTCCATTTTATGCTAACGCCGTTCCTCTGCTGGTCCTGCTGGAGAACTGGGAGAAGAGGCTGTCTCCCTGGCTCCATGAGTGACTGAACCAGCAGCCATTTCCCCCTCTGAGTTCCCTGGCTAGAGAAATGGTGAGCTGCTCTTTTTTCTGGGAGTCATCTGGGTTGGAAAACAAGTCAGTGGGAAAAAGAAGGTAATGGGGCCATGTCATGGATTTGGTATTTCCATTGCTATCTGTAGGAGCAAGCCTTGTTCTGAAATTTAACAGCCTTTACACCAGGTCCTTACAAGGGCTCTCCGCCTACTCTTCCTATGTTATCTCTCTGTTTCCACAAAATTCCTATTCTATCCCCAACACAGACTTGTGTGCATCTTCTCACATCGTCCTTTCCAGCTTCTTTCTCTTCCCCACCTTACCCATGCATTGCATCCCAGAGCCCAGGCTCTGCCCTTCCCGAAGGACCATCAAGCCTCCCTCCTCAGAAGCATTCCTCTCTGTCCTGAGGCTGCGAGAGCTCCTCTCTGATGCTCCTGGAAATAAAACATTCACCAAGATGTGTCACTCTCTGTGCTACACTGCCATGGCAGCATCCAGGAGCAGACAGAGCCAAGCAGTGGAACCAGGCAGACCCAAAAGTGTGAATATGGCTCGGAAACAGAGCTACATGGTCCTGGGCAGACACTAAATCTCTGTGGATGCTTCTTCATAAGTAAAATGAGTGAAATAATCTCTATCTTGTAGAGCTATTGTCAGCATTCACAATAATGTATGTAACCCAATTACTACAGTTCTCAGATAATGTGGGAGCCTAGTAAGTGGTAGCCATTGTTGTAAATCTCAGCTAGATAGCAAGCCCCTACAGGGAGTATGGTGGGGATGGTGCTTTTCTGTACTACGGGGGATGGAAAGCTAAACCTACAAGTCTCAGACTCCCTTGCAACTAACGTTCAGATTATATATAAGGTTCCAATAGTTAGATGTATTTGTACAATATCTGAAAGACAGAAGTGAGGGAAGATATGTCAAGAACGGTGAATAGTCTGAGGTTTTACTCTACATGCAAACTCACAATTACTTGGCCACAGCATAATAGATACTGGTAGAAGACACAAGATTCCTGGGTTAGAGACAAAGGACTTTATTACTGACAGCAATGGCAACATCCCCATTTTCTTTTGCTGGTCCCACAGGGCAAAGTGAAGACAGCCAGCTGAGACCTGCACACAGTGGGTTACCTTAAAAAAGAGGAACCCTGAGCTTAGAAAAAGCAAATATTTTAAAATGAACAGTGGGTGTACCCGTCTTTTGTTCTGGAGGGAGACACTGTGGCTGTCTCTATAGCCAAGGCTCTTTGGTACACAAGCATCTTTGAAAACACAGTCCAGAACAAAAGTAGCCAGGGCCTTTGCAAGCTATACAGAAACACAAAAGACCCATGGAAAACTGTCTCCCAACAAGGTCCTCTTCCTGCGGCCAGCTGTTGCTTCTAGCAAGGATGGTCGTGGTGATTTTAGGTTTTCTACAGCCACATTTCAGAGGTCAATCACCAGCTTCATCATGTCAAAGGAAATTATAGAAACTTAAATTCCTAATTCCACAGCCCAGCTATAACTTTGATTTTGAGCTCAACTGTTCCAATTCTCCTCTTTCTTAATTGTGTAGGCTAGTTAGGTGTTACCAAACTTCCTGAAGGCCCAGCCTAGAGTCAGCTGACCCACCCAGAGTTTCTGCTTCCCTACTGACAAATTTAGATAGAGACTAAATACCATCTTCCTTCAAAGCTCCAATATCTTCCATTATAAACTTCTGATGATGGTGAAGATGACAATAATGATGGGGATGAGTAGGAGATAGCAAAAGAGAAAGGAAGAGAATAAAGATGGCAGAATAAATCAGGAAAAAGAAAAGTAGGAATGAGAAGAAAATCATTATTTTTCTCATTCTTTTCCCACCAAATTACCACATGTTCTCCAAAGCTCTTGGAGTCTCTATTTACCATATTTATTAAAAGGAGAAGCAGATGTCCTCATTTCTAGAATCCCAGAATCCTCAACCAGAGTTTTGTTTTTTGTTTGGTTCACATTTTGTTCTCATTTCTCTGAGACACAGTGGAGTTTCTTAGCTGCTCTTTTTTTTTTTTTTTTTTTTTTTTTTTTTTTTTTTTTTTGAGACAGAGTCTCGCTTTGTTGCCCAGGCTGGAGTGCAGTGGCCAGATCTCGGCTCACTGCAAGGTCCACCTCCCGGGTTTACGCCATTCTCCTGCCTCAGCCTCCTGAGTAACTGGGACTACAGGCGCCCACCACCTCGCCCGGCTAGTTTTTTTTTTTTTTTTGTATTTTTTAGTAGAGACAGGGTTTCACCATGTTAGCCAGGATGGTCTCGATCTTCTGACCTCATGATCCGCCCGTCTCGGCCTCCCAAAGTGCTGGGATTACAGGCTTGAGCCACCGCGCCCGGCATTAGCTGCTCTTAACATGGGGCTGGTCACATCCTTTGCTGGACCAGAGGAAAGTGGAAAGTTTCCCAGTGGAAAGTTATACAGTACCAAAGCTATTCTCATACCTGCCATAGCATCTCACCAAGATAGAAAGGAAGGAAAAGGTCTATGTCTTTAGCCTAAGCCATGGTCCCTGGGCCCTTTCTGGAATGGGGGCTCTGGCTAACTGGACTACTCCCAGTGAACTTTTGTTCAGTGCATCTGGGACCCTCCACACAATTCTGGCCCCCTAATAATGAGCCAAAATGTACATCCCCAGTCCTATGTAGTAACTTCCTGAATTGCATCTCTCAGAAATGCCTTCTGAATTCTCCACGCCTCTGTGTTGCACTGTACTGTTTGGGAGTTTAACTCAGGCCCTGGCATGGGACTTTGCCATTCCTATGCAATGCCAGTGGCTGGGCCCTGGGGCTTGCATGAAATCACCCATATGATATGTGCATACGATAATAGCTAACATTTAATGAGCACTTACTATGTGGCAGACACAGTCCTAAATGCTCTTATAATTCATTTCGGTCTCCCAACAATTCTATGAAGCAGGCACCATTATGCTTCATATTTTATAGATACAACAGCAGAAGCTCATAGAAGTTAAACAATTTGCCCAATTCAGAGCCAGGATTTCTTCAGAGACCCTCCCTTGAACAATTACGCTATCCTGCTCAAAGCAGAAATTCAATTAAAATTTATTGGATGAATTAGAAGAAGAGTGGCAGAAATTTCTGATTTCACCGATTACTCATTCTTCCCTTCATCTTAGTAGCAACAACCACTATCATCTAAGATTCTAGCTGAGCCTGTGCCTACCTGGCTGGGCTCTTCTCTCTGCCTCAGTTGCCACATCTGTAAAATAAAAATAATAACAATACCTCTTTCAAATATTTCTTAAGTATATGAACTTCTGGTTGAGAAGATTACTAACCAAGAACTGTCCCAAACTATAATATATAACAAGAAATATATATTTTAAATTGCTAAATTGTAGTTCATTCTGTTGACTATGAAGATTAAATAAATTAGGATATATGCTAAATATATAAGTAGTAAGTTCTAGTCAGTTGATTGAATTCAACTGAATGCTATTCTATAAATCTCTCTCAAGAGAGAATTGAGAAGCTCCAAAGAAAGCCTCCCCTTCAGACTCAGTCATAAAATAGAATGACATCATATTTTAACAATAAAATGAGACCAAGTGTGGTGGCTCATGCCTGTAATCCTAGCACTCTGGGAGGCAAAGGTGGAAGGATTGCTGGAGCCCAAGATTTTGAGACCAGCCTAGGCAAAGTGGTGAGACTCCATCTCTGTTTAAGAAATTTCTTTTATTAACAAAGAATTCTTAAAAACAAAAAATAATTTTTAAAAGAACAACAAATGAACTACTGGCTAGAAATATAAAATCTGTATTTTATTTGTGAGATATCATAGTTTGGGACAGTTTTTGCTAAGTAATCTACTTGACTTGATTTTTAAATATTTTCAAATTTTCCTCCCACAAACCAATTGCCACCAAAAGAAATATTCACAGGAGAGTATCAGTTCCACCATTGTCTTCCTGAAGTGTTTGTGTTAAACAAATCAACAGGCCATCCCTTTCCTCTGAAGCCAGCTTGACAAAGTTCCTTCCCACGGGACTCAGCCTCTGAGAGCCCTAAGTGTGGTACAAATCTTTGCACCCATCACAGAAACAGAAATGAAGAAAAAGAAGCTGAAAAGTTGGAATGGGTAATCTTAGAACCTGCCCCATTAATGACGCCTTAGGTTGCAGTAGTTGGGGGGAGGGGGATAAGACAGTGTCTGCCCCTACAGGGCCACTTAGTTTACAAATAGACTCACTGCCAGAGCGCATCTGTGGGAATTGAATTCCTAGCACAGTCAGACTTGTTCAAGAGGTCCCCAAGACAGGATAACAAGTTGGAGAGATCTCAGAGCCTGTTCCCAATGCTTTGATCCTTAATGAGTCATGAAAGCTTAGGAAAGTGCATCTGCTGTACAAACTAGGCAAGGTAGAAATGCTATCTTCTTGCCATCCCAGGATTGAGCCAGCTAAGCTTAGCTCTCAGGCTACAGCCAATGTCAACTGTCCCGTGATGTTAGTCCTCGCTGGAGAAGTAGATAAAAGTGACTGTTCATAGGAATTCAGTTTATTCATTAACTCTACATTGTGAGCTAGAAGCAGGACTTCTCTCTGAGGCATGGAGCCTCCTCAGAGCAGATCTGCTGACAAACAATCATCAGTGGATCTCACCTGTGCTATTTTCTTTCCTTCTTACAAGGCCTGCTGTACTAGAGATGTTAGCTTAGTACTCCAAAATGACACAGAGATCTGTGTAGTTACAATTACTCAAGAAGTGGTGACAGACTCAATGTTCTTTGTGGGAACCACCAGGGTTTTTGAGAATAAGGAACACTAGTCAAATAGTGAAGACAGTATCCTTTGGAATTGCACTTAGCTGCAAGACAATATGGCCCCAGAATCCATTGGTAATGCATCAGCCTGTCTGCACTAACCATGGGTAGAAATACTCAGCTCCCTGCCAGGGTCATAGGCATGGCCAAGAAAATCCTGGAGCAGCCGCTGTAAGAATCAATGCATTTTGGCAGTAGCCTTCTCTGCGAACCCCTCCCTTTCTTTCTTCTGAAAATGTAGTGAGGGCACAGACAGCACTGGTCACTGTGGCTCCGAGAAATTGCAAATCCAAGTACTTTACTGAACAAAATGGGAGCTTGGCTGTGTTAGTTAAAGGTGGGTGTGGAGGTGAGGGCGATGGTCACATAAATCCCCAGGGCCTTTTAAACCAGTCCACTCTGCTCTGCTCTGTATGACGTACCACAGAATTTCTGCCTTCAACAAGTCCTCAGCAACTTCCCTTCCAGTGGCTTGTCTGCTTTCTTTGGTGATTTGGAGCCAAGGCTGTCAGAAAGTACAAGACTAGAGGAGGGGATGTGACCTGGGTCTGCTCAGATAAAAATGGGCAAAGAGGAGTGTGTGTGGAGAGAACGGAGCAGCCACAGGACAGCACCACCGTCTGCGGGTTTATTGCTTTATGCTGCCACCTGGCTGAGCCCTGAGCTTGAGGCTCCTGCTGGCAGAGAAAAGGAAAGGCAGAGAAGAGAGGGAACAATTACACTGTGAGGTCTCAACATCAGGCTTCCTGATGGGAATCCCGTCTGAAGCCACAAACCATCACATCCAGCCTCCTGACTCAAGTGTCACTGTCACTTACTTGTAAGGGGGAAACAGGAACTGTTTCTAAAGGTGGACTTAAAGGGGAGGGGTTCATTCATCAACGGATAACTACTTTAGGTGAGACTGGTTCTGTCTGTCTCTAATCCACCATGTTTTCTTCTTTAAATCCACAAATTTGTCGCCTGGAGATCCTTAGTAAGATGTTTCATACTCCTCTTCAAGGTCCCTGAGTGGAACTCCCTCACCCCTGCAGAAATTATCTTTGCTTCCAGTGCTGTCAAGGTGGAAGAGCAAACGAAAAGGTTTGGGGTGAATAACTTAGGCTGGAACTTCTATGTCCAGAGAAGGCCTTGCCAACGTTTCTGCATCCTGTCACCCAGGAAAGGAAACATAGCGCTAAAATTTACCGAGGCCACACTCGGTCTTGGGCAGCATCTCAGCATTCTACGAATGCATAAGGAATAAACAGTGGTCCTTGGAGCAAGATGTAGAAGGAGGCAGTAGGTCTATCTCAGGCTCAGCTCATGGACTCAGGAGAAACCTCCCCGGAAGGAGAGAATGTCATTGTTGTCAGGGTAGTGCCAGCTGGCAGACTGGCCTGTGGGCACTTGTAAGGCATCTCATGAAGGACTCCAAGGAAACCATATGGGAACAGGAGGAATTTTGCAAGTAAGGCCAGAGGTCCTGCAAGCTTCACATAGAAACTCTAGTTTGTTATTAACTTCTTCTACCTAAACCCAATGAATGAGAAACCTGGTACTTACATTCAAGTTACACATACATTATCCCTAATCATTTCAAGATAGGTGAAGTACCATTCCAATTTTACTCTAAGAAAACTAAAGAGCTGAGCACTTATGAAATCTTATGACGCTCATCTAGATGCAACTATGATCATTGAATAGGTGCACAGAGATGAGATTCCTCTATTGCCATCAGCACTAACATTAAACATTTATTAAATATATACAATGTGCCAAGTGCTATGATAAAGGTTGGTGACACCTCTGTAAATAGCGTTAATCCCTTCCCTTAAGGGCTTGCAATCCAGTTGGAAGGCACCAAGAGGATATCCCGGCAACTATGCCATAATTACATTGATTCCTTCATTTGGCTTGATGCTTATTATCTGATTGGATGAGGGGTTGGAGACCATATTAGTTATGCTTAGATGCAGATGTAATAGAAAACTTAAATAATAATAAAAAAGATGTTTACCTTTTGCTCACATAAAATAGGTAGGCAGCTCCTTGATCTCTCAGGGACCCTGCTTCTTCTCATCTTTCCCCCCGCCCCCTTATTCCCATCACAAAGCTTCTATCTTCAAGTCATCTCATGCACCAAGATGGATGCTAAAAAAATGCACCATCCATGCAACAAGAGGAAAGGGAGAGAAAAATAACAAAAACAGTGCTTGAAAGCTGCTGAGGCTTTCCCCAAAGTATCTCCTCGCCACTAAGCTTTCTGCTTCCAACTCATTGGCCATCATTTGTTACAAGGAGGGCTCAGATATTTGGTAGACACTATTGCCCTAAATAAAACTGGGGTTCTATTACTCATGAAGAAGGGGAGAACAGATACTGGGTAGACTACTAGCAACCTCTTCCATTGGTGATAAAGAAAATTAAGTAGGAAAACAGAAAATGACCTATTCTCTAAAAATTAGAGATCCAGGAATCCAAAGGGTCTCTCCAAATTATTTGAGCCACCATGTGAGCGATGACCTGTGGTTAGCAATGACGAACCACATAAATGCCTCCACCCTAAAAATAATAAAAGAACTCCAGGATTGGGAGGTTTCAACAATCTTTCTTTCAGCCACCTCTAGAATACTGCTCATGTTTTTGGAAATTTTTTTGCACATTTCTGTTGCAGCCTTTGAGGTAAACAGCAAAACCACATTTTAAAAAATTGAACCATTTAAGTTACCAGCTGCCTATAAACATAGCCACAATTCCCTTAGGTGATATGGTCTCCTAGGACCATATTATGTCAATTAAAAAATGTCAGTCCTTTCCAGGCAGGGAAGGACTTTACTCTTTGAAACTTTACTCTTTTAATGCCTCTGGGTGAGGATCCAGTTTTACGGTCCCAACTTAAAAATGACTCCTCTTTCGACTTATGTGAGGTATCCAGAGTAGACAAATTTTAGAGACAGGAAATAGAATGGTGGCTACCAGGGGCTGGGAGGAGAGGAGGAAATGGGGAGTTGCTGTTTAATGAGCGCAAAGTTTTGGTTTGCACGATTAAGTTCTGGAGATCTATTGCACAACACTGTAAATGTAATTAGCACTATTAAGCCATATATTTAAAAATAAAGATGGTAAATTTTATGTTATGTGTTTCTTACCACAATTTCAAACTTCTGTCAAATTATTTTTTTACACTAGAAGAAAATATTTTTTAATGATTCATCTTTTCCGGTACCTTCCCATCCTCCCTGCAACTGACTTAGAAGTCTAGAGGCAGAAGCTGGGTGCGGTGGCTCACACTTAAATCCCAGCACTTTGGGAAGCCAAGGTGAGTGGATTGCTTGAGGTCAGGAGCTCGAGACAAGCCTGGCCAACATGGAGAAACTCCACCTCTATTAAAAAAAATTAAAATTAAAAAAAAAAAGCCAGGTGTTTTGGCGGATGCCTGTAATCCCAGCAACTCGGGAGGCTGAGGCAGGAGAATCACTTGAACCTGGGAGGTGGAAGTTGCAGTGAGCCGAGATCACTTCACTGTACTCCAGCCTGGGTGACAGAGCGAGACTCTGTCTCAAAAAAAAAAAAAAAAAAAAAAAAAGAAAGAAAGAAAGAAAAGAAAAAGTCCAGAGTAGAAGAGGACAAATAAAAGGCATATAATCTGAGGCAAACCACTCCCCCTCCTCCCTTGGCTTAATCCCTTAGAGATGGGTCTTTTAGTAATAATCCTATCTAACAATGCTGCCTTCTGCGGGAGCAGCCTGTGAATAACCATCTTCCTGGGGTCATGTTGGTTTCTGTTCTACTTCCAGTGCTGAGCTTTTGGCTCTAATCAAATGCCATCATCACATGGAACCTTGGACACACTTTTAGAAGAAAGGACCCCAACTTGTGTTCAGAAAACCTGGTCTACTCCACTTAGGCCCTTACCAGCTGTGTGATCTTGGATAAGTCACTCTCTCTCCCTGAGTCTCAGTTGCTTCATCTCTAGATGGGGTAATAAGGTGAAAGACCCAGTCAGTGTAAGTTGTCTCATAGTAACCTGAGTGTAGAATTGCCAAATAAAACACAAGACATTTGAATTTCAGAAAAACAACAAATAATTGTTTAGTATAAGTGTATTCTATACATTTACCCAATATTTGGGACCTAATAATACTAAAAAGAATTTTTCCATTGTTTATCTGAAATTAAGATTTAACTATGTATCCTGTATCTTACTTGCTAAATCTGTCAGCTCTACCTGGGTAGATTGCCTTGGTATAGCCCCTTATTTTCTATTTTCTCCTGTCTTGTTCACTTCTCTTTTCCCTCTGGCTGTCTTGTCTTTCAGAGAGTCCTTCCTTCACCTGCCTTCTTAAATATGGGAGTTTCCTAGGGATACATCTACGACCCTCTGGGTTTTTTTTTTTCTCTATGCTCCCTCCTTGCTCCCATTTTTCCAAGACTAAAGCTACTTTTTTTTTTTTGAGATGGAGTCTCCCTCTGTCACCCAGGCTGGAGCGCAATGGCGAGATCTCGACTCACGGCAACATCCACCTCTGGGATTCAAGTGATTCTCCTGCTTCAGCCTCCCAAGTAGCTGGAACTACAGGCACCCACCACCATCTCCGGCTAATTTTTTTGTATTTTTAGTAGAGACAGGATTTCACCATGTTGGCCAGGCTGGTCTCAAACTCCTGGCCTCATGATCCACCCACCTCGGTCTCCCAAAGTGCTGGGATTACAGGTGTGAGCCACCACGCCTGGCCTAAAGCTACCATTTTTGCATACCTCGATTCTAGATGCCTGTCTCCATCTCTAATCTCTCTGCTCAGCTCTAGACTCACATTTACATCTACTGATGGGACATCCACAGAATGCTCCAAAGGCTAAGGATTAAATTGCAACACATCCAAAATATGACTTAATGCTGCACCCCCAACAAGCAAAAGTGTGTCTCACTCTTGAGACACACTTCCCTATCTCTGCCTTTGATATTTCCACCCAACCATTCTCGTAAACAAGCAACCAGGTTATCATGTGTGTGTGTTTGATCCCTCTCTCTTTCATGCCCTACTCTTTGACACACACACACACACACACACACACCCCTAATTGATCCTACTCATTCATCTTTAAGTTCTCTCAAATATTTCCTTTTTCTGGTCCTACTGCCCTGCATCTGTTCATATAGACATCATCCGTCACTTAACTAATGCAATCTCCTCATTATATGTTTCCCTACTTTTGTTTATTCAACAATATTCATTTGCAAGCTGACTCTGCTGGACCCTGCTCTGGCTTCATTATGTCTCCACCCATAGAACTTCCTACTGCCTCCAGTTATATTTCTTAAGTTCAAATCTGACTCTGGGGCTGGGCACGGTGGCTCATGCCTGTAGTCCCAGCACTTTGGGAGGCCAACATGGGTGGATCACTTGAGGTCAGGAGTTCAAGATCAGCCTGGCCAACATGGTGAAAACCCATCTCTACTAAAAATACAAAAATTAGCCAGGTGGTAGCGGTGTGTGCCTGTAAGCCCAGCTACTTGGGAGGCTGAGGCAGGAGAATCACTTGAGCCTGGGTGGCAGAGGTTGCGGTGAGCCAAGATCGCGTCACTGCACTCCGGTCTGAGTGACAGAGTGAGACTGTCCCAAAAAAAAAAAAAAATTTTTTTTTTAAAATCTAGCTCTGTCACTCTCTTTGCTGAAAAATCTCAGAACAGGCTCAAGTTCAAACCAATTAGCATGGCCCTTCATGACTTGGCCTGGCCTCCCCTTCTGGTCCACACCCATGTCTGGCCACCACTCCTCACCCCTCCCTTGGCCACTCCCATGCCTGGCTCTCAGCTCCTCATAGCATTTCCCTGCCCCTCTGCTCAATTGAACAACTTGCTCTCTCCTGAGGGAGTTGTCTGAGTCCCTCCTGGTCTGGTCAGAGGAGTAGTCCCTTTCTTTACAATGAGAATTCCCACTCCATTGCCTTCAGCCAGAAAGAGCAAAAATGATCACTGCTCATTCCAGAACATATACCACATCTGGTTCCTTTCCAACCAACCCCTTCTCTTATACACCATGAAAAGATCTGGATGACAACCCCTAGCCTTGAGCTATCAGTGGGTTCATCCAACTTCTTCAGAGTTCATCCACCTCTGCAGAGCAGGACACTGGAACTGCCTTCAGTGGGACCATCTTGTTTCTGAAGGAGCTTGAGAACCATCAGTGGAGGGCTGGGGACACACAGATTGGCTTACCCAACTGCCATTCACTCAACAAACACTTTAAACTCCTCTGATGACCCAGGCCTAAGGCTGGGAAGTGGGCTGGGGGAGATTCAGACAGCCCTGCCCTGCAGGGCCTACTGAGTGGGTGGCCCCATGCCATACTCCTGAGTTCTAGGTGTCTCCAGCAGGCACACCAGAAGGTCCTCCCAGTCATCCACTTCCTCGCTCAGCTCTCTTTTATCCACTCATTCATTCTCCAACTATATACCAGCCACCTACTATGTGCCGGGAGCTTTTCTGAGTTGGAATGCAGCAATGCATAAGATGGACAAAAACCCTGGTCTTCATAGAGCATAAATTTCGGGAGTGGGAGATAATAAAACAAATGATCAAAAAACACGGGAAGTTAGAAGGTGCTTATGTAGCAAGGAACCAAACAGGGAGTGTGGTGGAAGTGAGGTGCTATTTTAAATAAGGTCGTTGGCCTCCCTGAGAAGGAAAGTGACATTTGAAGAAAAACATGAAAGAAGGGAACAGGCACCACCACTGCCACCCTCCCTATCCTCCAATTTGTGCAGTTTTTGCTGCAAATATCTTAGAGCTGCAATTCCGGGAGAAAAATAATGTGTTCTTTCTACCCACAGGAAAGGAGACAGAATGAAAGAAGGAAAGCCCGGGACAACAGAAATTCTTTCAATGTTGAACTGTCCCTGATGGACACTTGAAAACCGGCTCCGGCAGCAGAGCCGACCCGCCAGGCCCAGGGGCTCCCGGGCCCCTCCTGGGGCTGTCAGGCTAATCCCGCGGCGTCCTCCCACCCCGCCCCGCCCTGGGGACGTTTGCTCGGGTGACTAAAGTTCAAACCCGGCTGAAGCAAGCCCTGGGAGGCGCTTTAAACAGGAAAGTGGCGCGGCCGCCCGAGAGATCCCGGGGAGAGGCCCCCGGAAACCAGGCGGCGGGCAGAGGCTGCGGGGTGGGGAGGCCGGGCTGGCGGGGAGGCCCGGACCTCCCGGCTGCCCGCTCCAGCACCTGCCCGGGGCTCGGGCCTCTCAGAGGCACGGAGCTTTCTCTGCGGAAATGGCCAGGCTCCTGGGCGCGCTGGCTGCCCTGGACCGCCAAGCAGGGAGCCCCCTCTCCGGCCGCAGCCCGCCGGGCTGAGAGACCGCGGATTAAGTGCGCCTTGGTTCTCTCAGGGATGCTATTTTGCTCCGGCCCGGGTCTCTCCCGCGCCAAGTTGCACAACAAACCATTTAAACATTTCAGCACAAAACCCGATCCATTGTGGGGCCGCACATTAAAAAGTGTTATTCGCTTTGAAGTTTTTGTCTAATGGCTCTAAACTGAAAGAAAATGTTTTCCTATTACTTAATTCAATCATAGCGAAGAGACTTGGTAAAAAGCCCACGGATTTTGCCCCAAAGTGTGACAGAGTTCTCTTTGTGTTTGCTTATCCTTCGCTGTCACACACTTTAATTCGCCTCTCTTTATCTGGCATTCAAAACTTTCTTCAATGACATTCAATAAGGTCCAGAGGCTGGAGGGAGGAAAAAAAAAAAAAAACCTGGTTATTCCCCCCACCACTACCCCCCCATATTCTTTCCCAGTAGCTTTGGCCTTGCTCGCATTCAGGGTCTCTTAACCCCTTCCTCCCCGAGCGCACGGGGCAGCTCCCAGTGGAGCTCCACGCTGGCCACTCGCGGACTACCAGCTCCGGGTGCAGTGCCCGCCCCTTGCACCCCTGGGCTCCGCCCGCACTTGCGCCCTTCCAGACTGCCTCTGCCCAGCGGAAAGCCCCCTCTCCCAGCCCGGGTACCGCTCTTGGCTCCCTCTCAGCGTCGCAGCCCAGCTCAAATTTCCCGGAGAGCAATTAGAACGGGAATTAGGCTGCATTGATGGATTCCGTCTGATTTGCGGGCACCACCCTAGAGTGGGGGAGCCTTGGCGCTGAGACCCTGGCTCAGGTGGCAGCCTTGCCCCCTACCCCATGCCAAGCAACCAAGAAAACATTGAACCCTTATGCCTGCCAGACTCCATGCCCTCCATGCTGGTTACTTCTCCCATTGCCCCATTCCCTTTTACAGAAGCAGTTAGTATCTCCCAAAACAAATTCTCTTTGGTTTTTAATCAGTTATAATCTGTTGCTGTTGTTATTGCAAAGATGCTGCCAATGTTAAAAGCCCATGCAGATGCTTTGGGTTTGGGCAGTCTTATTTCTGCGCACTGCTTCCCCAGACCCCTAAGCTTCCCCCTTCATTTCTCACAATTGCATTCAGGGATCAGAGCAGGTGACTGCAGCGATTTGGTTCCAATAAAATCGAAAGTAAACATCTCCTGTGAAAAGTCCCGGGCTGTAAATTCGAAATGTTTATGCTAATTTCCCATTGTATGGAAAAAGCTCCTGGGCGAAACTGCTTTGAGCCCGAGAACGATTTAAAAAGCTGGAGCTGTGTACATAGCGCCGAGCGTTTGAAGTTGTTTAACCATTGTATGACCAGAAAGAAGAGAGTGACGCGGCAGGGCGAAGGAGCCGGGTCTTGGGGAGAGCGGAGGTGGATCAGGGTGGGCAAAGGCGGGTCAGGGTGGGCAAAGGCAGCCGATGCCAGGAATACAACTGCCCTTCGCGCCGTTCCAAAGTGAGAGAAGACAGTGGTTTCCCAGCGCACTGCTGGAAGTGTGCGCGAGTAGACAGGGTGCGGGCAAGATGCGCGGGCAGACCGTCCGAACTCGCCACATGTGAGGTGCGAGACCTAGATGGGCGCCATCTCGGCTTTCATTCCCCATTCCCTGTCTCTGTTCGTAAAGCTCAGCGACTGTTTTTCCTCTTTTACACCCACAGCCCTGTCATTTGAAGGAAAGGGCTGGTTGGCCAGCATCTACAGAACAAAGACTGGGCGTTGTAGGCAGCACCAAAATTAAGACTGTTTGAGAAACTTAGAGAAAACCGGCGATGGGGCTAGGACTGGATAAGGAATAATGAGACCTTCTCCTCCCTCCCCACAGACACCTTCTCCACGCGGAACCCGGTCCTCCTGCTTCCGACGCAGGAGCGATTCCACAGGTGGAAAATCTGAGACCGGCTGGAGGGACGTTCGGGGGTGCGCGGCACTGAGCTGACAGGGTTGACTGGAGACAGCCTACTTTTAAGGTGTAGGGACGATAATAGAAAGAAGGGGACCAGGACCAAGTGGACAGAGGATACGAGGGTGTGCGCCCATGGGGATCTGTAGAAGCGAGGCCGCGGGGGTGCAAAATCAATAAGATGAACGGGCTGATCGCCAATGCAAAGCCAAAGGGGAGTAAGAAATAAGGAGAAAGAAAAGAATATTAAATCGCGGGAGAATGAGAAAATAAACCCGCAAAAGGGAGAGGAGGGGGCGAGGGCGCCTGTTACGGCGTGGGTGGGGTTGACAAGAATAGAGTACATTATGCAGTTCATTTAGTTAACAAGTGAAATAATGAGGAAGCGTGCAGAGTGAATGCCAAGAGAAAAGGCACAAAAACCCTATTGAGAGGCCCTGGCCGCTCCTGGCGTAGCCCATCACATGGCAATAGTCCTATTTAAGCTGCGCCGCCGGCGCCTTTCAGCACCACTAGCGCTGGCCAGCACCCCGCGCTCTTTGGGCGGTGCCCGCGGCAGCAGAGGCTGCGGTTTCAGCCTAAGTCTCAGCCGCGCCTTCAGCCTCGTGGGCAGAGGCAGCTGCGGGATACCGCGGCCGGGGAAAGCGCGTGGAGAGCCGGAAGGTGCGGTGGGAGCAGAGGGCGGGCTGGCTGCGGGGCGGCCGCGCGCCGGGGCCATGCCGCGCTCCTTCCTGGTGGACTCGCTAGTGCTGCGAGAGGCGGGCGAGAAGAAAGCTCCCGAGGGCAGCCCGCCGCCGCTCTTCCCCTACGCCGTGCCCCCGCCGCACGCGCTACACGGTCTCTCGCCTGGCGCCTGCCACGCGCGCAAGGCCGGGCTGCTGTGCGTGTGCCCGCTCTGCGTCACCGCCTCGCAGCTGCATGGGCCCCCCGGGCCGCCCGCGCTGCCTCTGCTCAAGGCGTCCTTCCCACCCTTCGGCTCGCAGTACTGCCACGCGCCCCTGGGCCGCCAGCACTCCGCTGTGTCGCCCGGGGTCGCTCACAGCCCGGCCGCCGCGGCCGCCGCCGCCGCCCTCTACCAGACGTCCTATCCGCTGCCTGACCCCAGGCAGTTCCACTGCATCTCCGTGGGTAAGCGGGGCCGCCGCGCAGAGGGACAGGGCAGAGGTGATCCGAAGCAGGATGGAGAGCCAGGGATGGAGGAAGAGGGACCCTGGGCTTTCTGGGGGCGGTGAGGGTCATGTCGGGGACTAAGGGGGGCGCTTGGGGTGGAATGCAGATAGAGGGCCAGGACACAACGCCAGGAGGCGGATGAGGGCGGACGTTCAGGTCCTGGAGTGGGGGCCGGGGTTAAGTGAGGGCTGGGATCCAGGGCTCTCCATGAAGGGGAAGGAGTTCCAGGGCTGCCTGACTCCGGGAGAATCAGGATCTCGGAGCTGGACAAGGAGGCTCTCACTGTAACTCTGCCGTGGGTAGTGTTGGGGCGAAGAGGTGGGTAAGAGGTCAAAGTTGTAGGATTCTGCTGGCCGCCTACCTAGGTATTGGGTCCACAGCACAGAGGTCTGATCGCTTCCCTCTCTGCTCTGCCACCTCCAGATAGCAGCTCGAACCAGCTGCCCAGCAGCAAGAGGATGCGCACGGCTTTTACCAGCACTCAGCTGCTAGAGCTGGAGCGCGAGTTCGCCTCTAATATGTACCTGTCCCGCCTACGTCGCATCGAGATCGCGACCTACCTGAATCTGTCCGAGAAGCAGGTGAAGATCTGGTTTCAGAACCGCCGAGTGAAGCACAAGAAGGAGGGCAAGGGCAGCAACCATCGTGGCGGTGGCGGCGGGGGTGCTGGTGGTGGCGGGAGCGCACCGCAAGGCTGCAAGTGCGCATCGCTCTCCTCAGCCAAGTGCTCCGAGGATGACGACGAATTGCCCATGTCTCCGTCCTCCTCAGGGAAGGACGACCGGGATCTTACGGTCACTCCCTAGGCGCGCGTCTCCCTAGGTCCCCTACCCCAAGACCTCCCTGCGCCTCGGTGACTGGTCCTGGGACTCAGCGCTGGTTCCCAGGCACCCGCTGCCAAGCCACTGCCCGGCATGGATTTGGCACGGTTTTGCAGAGGTCCCGGGCCTGGGCAGGGCTGAGAGCTTGGCAGAGACTAGACCATGGTGTCCCCGCCCCAGGGCTCGCTCGCGTCCAGAGCCAACTCCGAGCTGTGAACACTATAAGCGCTCGAGTCCTCCTGGGCAGTGCAGCACCGCGGCCCCAGCCTGCAAGCCTGCTTGGCGCAGCGCCTTGCTGGCAGCCGGCGCCTCCTAGCCCTCCCTCTCTGGGCTGGCTTGGGCTTCCTCGCTTACTCTACTGTCCTCCACTCTCGGTCAAGGTCGGCAGCCTTGGATGCTCGTTCGCTTCTCTTTTTAAAATCTTTTTGTCCCTCCCCACCTCTTTTCTGTGATCATTTATTTACTCGGCCCCCGCCCGTCATCACACACATTTATGAACCCCCCCTTTTATTTCCTTTTGCTTTTCCCTTCTCCTCCTCAGGAAGCCTCCTCCTTCAGTCAGTCCATGTGTCCCTTGATCTGGCCTTGCTGTCCTCAGTCCTCACTCTTGATCTGGCCTTGCTGTCCTCTGGCCCCATTTGATCTGGCCTTGCTGTCCTCAGGCTCCTCTCACAGATGGTAAATTTCGCCCGTAGTATCCATACTGGGGAAACCCATTCGCTGTTTCCGACACGCTCTTCATTCCTCTAAACATAGGACCCCACTCTCCGACGCTGGCGACCCCACTCTTCCCTCTCCAGACTCTGGTCCGCCCCAGCCTAGCTGTGTAATTGTACGGCCTCTGCAATGTCAGAAGATATTTATTTATTTATTTATGTACAAAATTTTAAATAAACTTTTTTTTTTCTTAGAAATGCCCGTGACTCTGAGCCCAGAGGCCTTCGCTCTGGAGTAGACAGGCGCCAACCTGGATTGGGCCTCCGTGCTGGGAAGGGTTGGGGATCCAGTTGCAGGGTCCGAGCCGGCTCCTCGCCTTACAGCTCAGCCAGTGCCTCTCGGCACCCTCAGCTCCGCTGAGAGCTCGCCTTCCATGCCAGCCAGGTGCGCGCTAACGATTGTCCCGCTCCGGCCTGGCGCACAAGCGTCTCGGAGCTCGAGCTAAGCCGGAAGGGAAGGAGGGCTCTCTCCCTGGACTGCATGAGTCCCAACCCCTGCAGCGCCTCCTTCTCACCTGGGATCCAGCCCCACCTCCATCCCTCAACGTTTTGTTGTCCCGGCCGGCAGCAGGAACCACTCCCTCCATAAGCACAAGAAATCCGTCCTTCGCTGCGCTTGGATTGATAACAATTAGTTAGGGACAAATTTCCATTCTGCGGGATGGTGCAGACTCCTCTCAGACGGTCCTCCTCGCTTTGTTTTAAGGCAAATTCCTTTAGCCGAGTCTCTGGTCGCGGAACATTCCGGGCCAGGAATCTGAGAACCCAAAGGGATCCTGCCCCAGGGAGTCCCCGAGAGGGACTCTGCATAGCTGGAGCCAGTGGCTCTGGGACCTCATGTTCTTACCAATTCTCGTTACAATCCTATATCCCCCTACTATTTAGAATCCACACCCCAGCTCCCTTTGAGGACATATGCGAGTCTTTTTACTCTCTAAGATGGATGAGGAGAAGGAAGTGCGTGAGGTTCTGCAGAAACGGAGAGCGCACAGCCGCGGGAGAAGGAGTGTTTCTGCAGTCAGTATTTCTGCAGTCAGACCTGGGAAACTACTGTCCGCGTTCTCGCCGCTCCCATTCTGTGTCTAGGAAACCTGCCAGACCTTCTTCACACACACACACACACACACACCCTGGGGAGCGCTGAACTCCCCGTGTCTAGGCAAAGCAAATGCGTCTTTTCCAGTAGGAAAGACGGTCCACCTAAGGTTGCTCAACATTTTTGGAGCTCATTTCCTTCCCCCCACAAAACAGCTTTATTGAGCTATTCACATTAGCATCCAGTTCATTCAATCAAAGTGTGCAATTCCACGATTTTTAGTATATTCACAGAATTGTGCAACCATCGACACAATCTTATTTAAAAACATTTTTTTGTCATCCCAAAAAGAAACACCATGCCCATTGATAGTCGCTGCCAGTTCTCACTATATCCAACCGTAGGCAACCACAAATCTACTTTTGGTCTTGTATTAGTCAGGGTTCTCCAGAGAAAAGAACAAATAGGCTATATGTAGTTATGTGAGGAGGTTTAGTCTGGAGACCAGGAAGTACTGTGATATGCCATCTACAAGCAGGAGAACTAGGAAAGCCAATAGTGTGATTTCAGTACGAGAACCAGCGGAGCTGATGGTGTAACTCCTAGTCCGAGGCCCAAAGCCTGAGAACCTGGGAAGCCGCTAATCTAAGACCCAGACTCCAAGGCACCGGAACCAGGAGCTTGTGGGGCTTATTTCTAAAACTTTTAGTCTTTCCCTTCAAATGAAGCTGAGTATGGGGATGGGAGGATCTCTCTCCAGTTCCCCTGGAACAAGGGCAGGCACGATCTGGCTCCCCATGGAGAAACTCTTGCCGGTTCTTCCTGGAGCTAGGCACCTGAGTTGTGCGCTAGACTGATGAGGATCTCTATCAGTCTGAACCCCACTTTAGACGGGGACCAATTCTCCACCATCCCAGGAGGCGACACTGTGCCAATCTACTGCCAATCTAAACGAAGCCAAGGTGCTTTAGTGCATACCAGTGAATAGAATCACAACTAATGTTTTACTATCAGTGATGAAGCTACTGCTTTCTGAGTTTTGCTCGTTTGCACGTTGGTCTAGGGCCCCAGGGTGAGTGCAGTTGTGCACTCTTAGCTGCGGCACGACCGGCCAGTCTCCCTTTGGCTGGGATTTGGGGGCGGGCGGCAGCACAATTGTCTGGCAACGAGTTCGTTGTGGGTCTGAAGGACCGGCTCAGAACTAGTTCCTCCTCTGGATTATAGGATGGGGTGCTCTTGTGCACCTGGGACAGGCTTTTGCCAGCACTCAGTGTCAGGCATCTTGATCAGAAATGCACTTTCGAGCCTGCCAGGGAACAAAGTTTGGAGGGGATGGAAACGGCCGTGGGAGAAATAGAAAGGATGGAGAAATAGAAAGGATGAACGTGCGCACCCGGCTCTCCCCGCACCCACCTCTTCTCCCCGCCCTGCCTAGGGATCCCTCCTGTTCCCAGCTGCTCCCAGAGTCCGCAGATCCACAACTGCGAGCCAGGTCTGCGCGGGGCCAGTTCTCCCAGGAGTGCACGTTTCTTCCTCTCGGCTTCCCAGGGATTCATTTCCGCAAGACCAGGCTTTCAGCTTTCTGGTCTGCCTCAGCGGCAGCGGTAGGAAAAAAGCAAGCCTCCTTGTGGCGATCCCAGTTGTTGCCAAGGTAGCAACGGGAGCGCAGCGCTGGGGACTTGGAGGCGGCTGCGGCGCACCGGGGCTCTCAAGCATCCCGCCGCCAGGAGAGACTGCGACCAGCGTTCGAGTCCCAGCACACTTTTCGCTCAAACACTCCTCACCCTGAAGCCTCTGACCTGAACGCAGAAACAGTTTGCGTCTTGGGCCTCCGCTCGTGTCAGTCTCTCCTCTGCCGCTTTGGTTGACCGCCAGGGAAGGGCGTGATTGCGGCCTGGAGCTACGGGCTCCTTCTCTGAGGAGACTCAATCCAGGCTTTAAACCACACTGCTCTGAGCTGGAATTTGGGACTCACAAGGCAAATTGTGAAATTAGGTCCAAACTGAATTATCAGGATGATATTTTCTGGAAATTGCCTTTTAACGTGGCTAATTCACGTACAGGTCCCCGGGTTTATTTTAGGGACCGTGTCCTTTTCTCTGTGCATGTAGTGGCTAGGAGTGTGGGCCCTGCAAAAGCCTGGCTTTGCAATCCATGTCCACCATTTCCTAATCTTGGGCAAGCCACTGGTCCTTCCTAAACTTCAGTTTCTTCCTCTGTAAGTAGGGATTATGTTAATAGTTCCTCTGCAGGGTTGCTGTGCAATATTAATGGATAGAATTCCCACAAAATGCTAAGCAGAATGTCTGCCATGTTTCAATAAATGTTAACTAATATTGTAGTTGTTGGTGTTGCAGTTGTTACTTGCAGTGTCTACAGCTGCGCCTGGGGCATAGCAGATGCTGAATTATTTAATGAATGCTGAAAAGTGACCAGTCATACTCAGACTTAGACACAAATCTACCACTGAAGAGGGGCCAGGGAACACATGCAAGTGCAAACATTTCCTGGGCTCCGTGGAGTTAGTGGAAAATAAGGAATGCTCCCGTCTGCCAAGTACCAGGTGCTGGAATCGTTTAAGTCCAAACAGGGAACTCCTTTTTGCCTTCATTTAAACCAGTTCCTCAACCTCCACTCTACTGAGATTTTGGACTGAATAATTCTCTGTTGTTGGGGGGGCTGTCCTCTGCATTCCATGGAGGCTAGCAGCACACCTAGCCTCTACCCACTACATGCCAGTAGTACCTTCTCCCAGTTGTGACAACCAAAAATGTCTCCAGACATTGCCAAAAGTCTGGGGGGGATATATCACTTCAGGCCGAAAACAACTGATTTCAACCTGTATCATTTCTGCAGAAGTCCACAGTGGTCAGGATTTGGTGGCCTGGCTCTGAGCACACCTTTCTTCCTTTCTGCCAGCTATCCTTTCATTGGACACCTGTACCTTCTACATCTAGGGTACTAGACGGCTCTGCAATGTAGTGTGAAAGGAGGAAGCAGAAAGAGAAAGTGGGGGAAGGGCAGCTGGTGGAAATAGCAAAGCTGAAGGCCTTTCCTGCATAGTGGGGGCATGCAGCTAGTCTGCACAGCCTAGGGCATGCAGGTTGAAAGGGTGAGTCAGTCAGTGGCTTGCTGGCTGAGCAGAATGTACAGGGCTTCTAGGGTCTTTCCAAGAATATCCTATCCATATGTTTCATAGCCCTGTAGACAATAGGCTCCCTCTACAGTCAGGTCCATGAGTACCCACAAGGCCAACATTTGGGAGAAAAATTTTAGAAGCCTGAGGTGGCATCTCCCAAGTCTCTGTCTCTGTCTCTCTCTCTCTCTCTCTCTCTCTCTCTCTCTCTCTCTCTCACACACACACACACACACACACACACACACTCACCACCACAATTAAGGTTCTTCTTGAAGCACATATAGGCATTTGTTAATGCCTTCTCTCTTGAAGGCATTGTTTTGTTAATGCCTACATGTCTGATACTGAAAATCAATTCCTTTTGATTAGAGCCTCTCATACTTGATGCAAACACAAGTAGCCTTGCAAACAGTAACCACTGAGCACTGACAGTCGTTCACTTTTTCCAAGAAAAGGCTCTGGAATGGCAAAAGGGTAGAGGGATGCTGAGGATAGAGGACCAGATACATGGAAGAGAAGTAAGGGCAAGAGAAGCGTGGTCATGGTGGGAGGACCCTGGAAGTCTTACTGCACCAATCAGTGCCGTGAGACCATTGGTCCCCTACCCCCAAATTGGAAGGCTGAGCCACTGTGTTTACTAGCTCCTTCAGAACCCAGCTTTACCCCCAAAGTAAGGAATAAACCAATTCCAATGAGGCAAAAACTCATGAATCCAGCCTTTCCCCAACCTTGCATGTAATCATCCACAGGTGAGTTTGTTATACTAATAGGAATGTGTATGTATACGTTTATGTGTGTGCACATGTTGGAGAGACTGAAACAAGGGGAAGGTGGGGAAAAAAAGTTGGTGAGTCTAGGAGAAGAACGAGATTTCACTCAAGTTAAACAGCCTGGTGTAGTGATCATGCTGTCACTCTGAATCCAAACCCTGGTGCTAGAAAGCTCCTTGGAAACCACCAAGGAAATTCCAGGGCACAACCTGGCTTCCAGGGTTTTATCTGTGAGTGGCTCAAGGGAGAAAGTGCCTCCCTTGGTACGTTGGGGAGACGTTTGACTTGGTATCCATTTCGGGCAGTAGTGAGTAAGGAAGGTGTGGCATTCAAGAATCTGCCCTGCACCACCCAGTCCAGGGGGCACTGGTCAGAGTGGGCATGAGTCTGGGGCAAGCCAGGGCTCCCTCTGGGGAGCCATGCAGGGAGGAGGCCCCACTGCTAATCCAGTTGGCTTTCAGGCTGTTGGATCCCAGGATGCAGGGTCAGTCCAGGGGCCACCCCCATTGGTTCACTGTCCACAGAGAAGTGCCAGAAAGAAGCAGATGTCTGATCCTTGATTCCATAATGATGTGAATTTCTAAAGTAGCTCTGTTATGGGCTAACTTGAATTATCCCAGAATTCATATATTGAAGTCCGCAGTACCTCACAATATAACCATATTTAGAGATAGGGTCTTTAAAGAGGTAATTAAGGTAAAATGGGCCTTAATCCAATATGATGGTGTCTGTATACGAAGAAGAGTTTAGGACCCAGACACACATGAAAAATGCCACGTGAAGACATGGGGAGAAGACGGCCATCTGCAAGCCAAGGAGAGAGGCCTCAAAAGAACCAAGTCTGTCTATGCCTTGATCTTGGACTTCCAGCCTCCAGAACCATGAGATAATAAATACCTGCTGCTGAAGCCCCCAGTCCATGGTATTTGGTCATGGCACCCATGCAGACTGATACAAGTTCTGACCTAGGTGAGAGCTCTCTGGACCTCTGTAGGCTACTGTAAGAATATGGAAGATTGTAGAGGAAAGAATATTGGGCTGGTAGTCAAGAATCTGACATCCATCCTGGATTGTGCCGCTAACTAGTTCTGTAACTTTAGACAAATCATATAATCTTCCTGGACCTCTGATTCCCTTTCTCCAAAGTTAAGGGGTGTAACAGGCATTGGTTTCTGTTATTGTTTTCTTCTGACCAGCATCCATTCCCCCTCCTTTTGGTGACAGAATCTAGATTTTGTTTTGTCAAATGCAAATTAAGGTTAGTTCTGGAAAAGAACAAGCACCCACTGAGGCAGACATTTGCACACCGTGGGAGTTCTCCATGGGTAGGTTCCTGCATTCCTCTTCAACATCCAATGGAGATTAGAAACTTACTACCTGCCCCCCTAACAGCTAAGACATAGGCACAGGACCTGGGCCCAATTAACTGGACACTTCCCCTAGGAATATGAATCTAGAGGAGAGTAATGCAGAGATTACTGCATTACAGAGACCTGTGACAGTGTGGAAGGGATTGTCCAGGTTGGGAACCCCAGAAATGGCCTCTAGCAAGATTGTACATGGATGAGGCCTTGGCAATCTCTTCCCTCCCTGCCTGTTATCCAGGCCATTTTCTCCAGCTTTACCATTGATTCTGTGAATTATCAGATGGCCTTCTCTTCAATATCTTTTCTGCTTAAATAGCCAGAATTCATCTCTGTTGCCTGCAAGTGAGAATTCTGAGTGATGCAATGATTCATAACATAGATAAACTGTTTAGAACCTGCACAGAATTGTGAACAGAGAAGTATGATGGTTCCGTCAGTAGTACTAAGCATCAGTTCTGACCAGGTGGTCAGTATTACTTACACGGAATCCCTTGGACCTTGGTATTCGTTGGCTCTTTTAGGCTATTGCCCATGCATTCCTTTTGGACACACTGGGGCATTTAGACTTGGTTTTATGGTTTGAATATTTGTGTTCTCTGAAACTCATGCTGTAACTTAATCCCTAATGTGTCAGCATTGGGAGATGAGGTCTTTAACAGGTGATTGGGGCCATGGATTAATCTATTCATGGGTTAATGAACTAATGGATCATCGTGGGAGTAGATCTGTTATAAAAAGCCAAGTTGGCCAGGCGCGGTGGCTCACGCCTGTAATCCCAGCACTTTGGGAGGCCAAGGTGGGTGGATCACCTGAGGTCAAGAGTTCGAGACCAGCCTGACAAATATAGTGAAACCCTGTCTCTACTAAAAATACAAAATTAGCTGGGTGTGGTGGCACATACCTGTAATCCCAGCTACTTGGGAGGCAGAGGCAGGAGAGAACCCAGGAGTCAGAGGTTGCAGTGAGCGAAGATCGCACCATTGCATTCCAGCCTGGACAACAAGAGCAAAACTCTGTATCAGAAAACAAACAAAACAAAACAAACAAACAAAAGCTCCCCCGAGAACCGCCTCTGCATGTAACGCCCTGTCAGAGAGTCGTTACCATGGCAAGACACTCCTCACCACATGCTGGTGCCATGCTTTTAGACTTCTCACCATCCAGAACTGTAAGAGATACATCTATTTTCTTTATAAATTATTCAGTCCTAGGTATTTAGTTACAGCAGCAGAAAGCAGACTAAGACACTTGGGTGGATGGTTTCAGAGTTCATTACCCAATGGTGATAACATGGGTCACAGTTGGATCATGAACTGGCCTCCCCCTGGAGCAGCACTGGGCTTCCTGGGGGCAGCAGAAATGGTGCTTCCTTCCACTCTACACACCTGCAGGAGGGGCCATGCCCAGGCCACGCTCCTTTGAGATGGTTGTCCACCCTGTGCACACATTTCTAGATCAGCTCAGTCTGTGCTACTTCGCTCTTAATCACCAGGGAAGAGATGCTCCCTGAACTTCCTCATACGACTCTCTGTGGCAGTTAAGGATGTCCTAAGAGTGGTCAATAATTCTAATCACAGCCCTTTTATTGCAGGTGTCAGGACCTACGTTAAGCTAAAAGGTATCTATGGGCTCACAGAACCATTTAAGTTCAGGAGTGGAGCTGTCCTCAGGAGCTCCAGGGACTTAAATGGTGTGTTGAGGTGTCTGACCCTCCTCACCCAACGGCTTTGCTTCTTTCCACGTGTTGGTTTGATTCTCTCATCCTGTGGGCAAGGTGGGACTGTAGGGGGGTGGTGGGCAAAGGGTAGGAGGACAGGGTCAGCATGGCAACAACCAGTTTCAGACTTAGGTTATCCCAGCAAAATGGCCCCAACAAAAGAGCAAAAGTATTTTTTTCTCTCTCTCTCAAAGTTCTCTAGTGATAGCAAGTGGCCTGTGGCAGCAGCCCCAGAGTAGTGGCAGGCGTTGTCCAAGTGGCAACCCCAGAGGTGACCATTCTAACCACAGATTGGCTCTGCCTGGTTCCGTGCCATCCTGTGGCTGTGGTCAGGGGTGGCACTCTGGGGGAAGTTCAATTGGAGGCTCCACTAGAACACAGGAAATAGGGGATTGGGGTGGCTGGAAGGAACAAAATGGATGCTGAGCAGACAAAACTAAGACATCCATTCTGGGTACCAACCACTGCTTCATGTTATAGTGCAGTATAAATTGTGGGCCCTCAGATTCCCTTGGGGGTCCAAGAGGTCAAAGCTATTTTCATAATACTACTAAGACATTATCTGTCTTTTTCACTGTGTTGACATTTGCCCTGATGGTGCAAAAGGAGTTATGGGCAAAACTGATGGTGCCTTAGACAAATCCGGGCAGTGGGGAAAGAACTGTACTGGTGGTCACTGTGTTCTTGGCCCCCACACACCCAGGGTGAAAAAGAAATCCAATTGCACCCAAGAATCTTCTTTACAAAGAGGTTAACATGATAATTTCATTAAAACTCAACTTTGAAGATATGGTTTTTTAATATTCTATGTGACAAAACGGTAAGTTTTCATCTGCTGCAAACTAAAGTACACCAAAAAAAAAAAAAAAAAGTTGCCTCTTGAAAAAAACACACATAATTGAGTAGCAAGCTGAACTGGCTGCTTTTCTCATGGGAAGCCATTTTACTTGAAAAAAGAACTGACAGAAAAACTGGTTATTCAGACTTGGGTATTGGGCAGATATTTTCTTGAAAACAAAGTGACCCTATCTCTTTAAGAAAAACAACCGAAGTATTTGCTGTCAATGATAAAATTTGAGGTTTCATTCAAAAATTAGAATGCTGGAATACTTATATTCATCACTGTGAACTTGACAGGTTCTCAACACTTGAAGATTTTTCTGATGAGATTGGTGGAGACATTAACAAATACGGTTTTAAAATACATTATATAATGAAATGTGCCAACATATGGGTGCTCTTTATTAACTCAGTGAACTAGTATTTCCAGATGACCAAGGTATGATGCTACAAAATTCTGCACAGATAAAAGATCCATTCAAACATCCAGATAGATCAGCAGATTTTCATGTAACAGAGTGCAAACAAAAAATTTATGATTCCAGATTCCACATCATAACATTTAAGACATTCAAGTTTTGATGTAATACCAAGAAAAATATCCACAATTATATTAAAAGGCTATTAAAATACTCCTCCTGGCTGGGTGCGGTGGCTCATACCTGTAATCCCAGCACTTTGGGAGGCCAAGGTGCATGGAACACTTGAGACCAGGAGTTCAAGACTCTGTTGCCCATGCTGGAGTGAGATGCCAGCATAGCTCACTGCAGTCCTGAACTCCTGGCCTCAAGTGATTCTCCTGCTTCAGTCTCTCAACTAACTAGAACTACAGGCACGTACTACCATGCCCAGCTAATTAAAAAAAAAAATTTATAGATGAGGTCTTGCTATGTTGCCCAGGCTGGCCCTCTACTTTTTAAACTAATTATCTGTATGAGGCAGATTTTCTTCATACAGTTCAAGGAAAACAACACATCGCAAAAAAAACTGAATGCCTGTTGACATACCTCAGGTGATCTTAGAATTCAGCTATCTTCTATTAAGCCAGATATTAGAGGTTTGCAAAAATATAAAGCAATGCCACTCTTCTCACTAATTTTTTTTTGTTTTGGAAATTATAGTTATTTTATACAAATATGCTATTTAAGTGAAAAAGGAATAAATTTATTATTGTTATTTTAAATAAATCTATACATATTTTTAAATGTTGTGTTTTCATTTCAAATACAGTCAATTTTATTTTTATTTTTATTTATTTTGAGATGGAGTCCTGCTCTGTCCCAGGCTGGAGTGCAATGGTGCAATTTCGGCTCACTGCAACCTCTGCCTCCCGGGTTCAAGTGATTCTCCTGCCTCAGCCTCCTGAGTAGCTGGGATTACAGGCGTGTGCCACCATGCCTGGTTAATTTTTGTATTTTTAGTAGAGATGGGGATTTCACCATGTTGGTCAGGCTGGTCTCGAACTCCTGACCTCAGGTGATCCACCTGCCTCAGCCTCCCAAAGTGCTGGGATTACAGACATGAGCCACCGCGCCCAGCCCAAATACAGTCAATTTTAATAGAGATAGCTCACGTAAACAAAAACCCTTTGGTGGCCTGGTGCCCTCAATAATTTTTAAGAGTGTAAAGGGGTCTTCAAAACCAAAGCATGTGATGGGCTATTGTAGTGTATTAATAATAACAGCAGCCAGCACTGCCAGCCACCTGTTAACCCTCTGAATCGTCATCAAAGCCCCATAAAGTAGGAGTTATTGTAATCCTCATTGCCCAGATGAAGAAACTGAGGCACAGAGAGGTTAAATGACTCCCAAATGTCATGCTGCTAGCATGTGGAGACCCTGGAACTCCAGCCCGGGAGTCCGACTCCAGAGTTCACATTTCTAACTTGTTCAAAATGTTGCCTCTTCTCTATCAGCCAGTTATGAGGCTGTTAATCTGTTTTCCACAGAGTAACCATCTGACCACCCACTGCATTTCACATAATCAAGAGGCCTCAGACGTCACAGCCCTCTCCCTACCATCCCCCATATCCAAGCCTGGTAGCTGCACCACTGATTTAGAAAAGAAGACACCAAACCATTTTCAAAGATGCACTTAACACAAAATCTGGCTATTCCTATATAACATCTTCAAACGTGACTTTCCTGAAGGTCTCTTATACTGCTTTCCTCTGCCACAAAAAAGGCAGGAAAATCTCTTTACCAATATTGAACTACTATCAAAATCTAGCATACCTGCTCCTGAAAACTTGCAGGGTTACCGATTCACATCATTTTTTTCCCCTGCTACACTCTTTGTTTTTGTTTTTGAGACAGGATCTTGCTCTGTCACCCAGGCTGGAGTGCAGTGGTACAATCACAGCTCACTGCAGCCTCAACCTCCCGGGCTCAAGTAATCCTCCCACCTCAGTCTCCCGGGTAGCTGGGACTACACGTGCATGCCACCATGCCCAGCTAACTTTTTTATTGTTTGTAGAGATGGGGGTCTTGCTATATTGTCCAGGCTGGTCTTGAGTTCCTGGGCTCAAAGGATGCTCCTATCTTGGCCTCCCAAGATGTGGGCTTACAGGCGTGAACCACCCCTCCTGGCTGTTATACTCTTAAAATTGAAAAATTGCCAGTAGGTGTTTGTGTTTTTACCACCTGTGCCATTATGCCCAATGCCCCTAGACAAATGTCATCTCATAGGCCACAGTGCAAGGGAACTCCAGCTGTAGGAAAGTCACCCATTAACATTCCTCTGGTGATCCTAGCTCAGTCTGATGTGCACGTGGAGCTCTCTGTGTTGCCTGATCTATCTGTGGCCGTGCAGTTTCTCTTCATAAACTTGGCCTAATATACCAAGCATAATATGACACACGGCTGAATAACCAAAATCTCATTTCCCTCAAGTATCTTTTAATTAAAATGTTAATTTGGGCATACATAAGTTAATTCCACTTCAGCTCAGAAAGAAGAGTAAAAGGATTTTGAAATTCTTTCACCAACTTAAGTCATTTTGGGGATACGGTTTGTATGAAAGATGCTTCAGAAAATGAAGTTGTCATGCATTGTATGTGTAAATAAACCTTTCAACTCACTGGCAGGATAGAGGCTCAGTAGGGCTGGAAAGGCATTCTGGGTATTGGCATGCAAATGAGCGTGTCAACAGCGGTTAGAGTGTACCTTGGGGTGGTAAACAAGCTGATTGTCATGGGAAATGTAGTCAGCTCTGCTCTGTTTGAAAGTGTTTTGCAAATCCCTTGTTTGGTTAGATTTCTGAAAGTTGAGTTTGTGAACTCAATAATACAGCTTAATACCAAACTCCCAGTCACATGGTTTTTGGATGCCTGACAGGGTTGTGCACACCATAAAGGGCCGTCCAAGCAGGCACGCCCAATCAGGTCTGGAATGCATGGGGCCTGAAGCACAAACAGAAGGCTGAAGAAAGATGTCGGCCACAATTAGAACGCGGCAGAGGCGAGGGTTCCAACCCTGGATGTGCCCATGCCCTGTGGCTGCTTCTTGCCTTCCCAAATGCTCTCCCTCTGCCCAGATGCTCTGTTCCTCTACCCCTAGCCTGGACACCTCCTCCTCAGCTTCCTCTGGGAAGCCCTCCCCACCTGTCCAGGTGGAGTTAAGGCCTTCCACCCCATCTACTCTGGACAGCACTTCCTCCTTGACTCATGAGTGTGTGGGCACGGTTCCTACGCTAGGCGCTTCGCTGGGCTCTGACCAGAGTGAACAGCACTCTGTGTGCCCATCTGTCCCTTCTAGCTAAGTTGTGCTCCTCAAGGCAGGAGACAGAGTCTTCCTCATCTTCATGTCCCCAGGGCCTGGCACACAGTTGGCACTCAGCAAGCACTGGCTGTGCCTAGGTTCATGTTCTCCTTCTCATCTGGAGCAAGATGAATTCAGTAAGAACACAGAATCTTTGCATTGTTTTTCTTAGTGCATGCTCTGCTCTCTCTTTCCTCTGCCTCCTGCTTACAGCCCCTGCCCCTGCAACTCACACCCTCCAGCTCACCACAGGGGTCTGGCTCCTCTCCTAGCTCCTTAAGGGTCACCTCTCCACAGCTCCACTGCACCCCCTTTACAGAGATGCCTCCCCTTTGTCTTCAAATTAACCCTGATACCTTTTGCAAACCCTTCCTTAAAATACTCACTTCTCTGAAGAGCCCATTGTCTGAGAAGTCAGCCCCAAAGTTTCCTTTTACAGAAAAGATCAGCTTCCCCACAGCCACATGTCTGTCCCCTTCCAAGAAGGGGCAGTTTGAGCCGAATGAACAGAATGCAAAGGCTGCTGCCTGACAGGTAACCTACCTGTCCCCCGAGAAAGCTGGGATGGGCACACAGGTGGAAGATGGCTTCTACCTCTGCACCAGCAAGGAGGTGTGACCTGAACTGATGGGGGAGCAGGGATAGGGAGTAAGATTGACGACGTGCTCCCTGGCCCCGCATGTGATACTTTTGGGGGTAGAAGTTTGGTCTTGGAGCTGCAAATGTTGTTCGTAGTCTCATTAAAAAATAATCAAGGTTTGTTTTGTCTGCCTTCGATTCTCTATGCCTCTCCTGTTGTGGAGACGGATCGTGTGTCTCCATGTGGGGTCAAATCATGGCATAACCTAATGTGATGGGCTGAATTCTGTCCCCCACCAAATTCATATGTCGAAGCCCTGAACCCCAGTACTTAAGAATGTGACTGTGGCCGGGCGCGGTGGCTCAAGCCTGTAATCCCAGCACTTTGGGAGGCCGAGACGGGCGGATCACGAGGTCAGGAGATCGAGACCATCCTGGCTAACACAATGAAACCCCGTCTCCACTAAAAATACAAAAAAATTAGCCGGGCGTGGTGGCGGCGCCTGTAGTCCCAGCTACTCGGGAGGCTGAGGCAGGAGAATGGCGGGAACCCGGGAGGCGGAGCTTGCAGTGAGCCGAGATCGCGCCACTGCACTCCAGCCTGGGCGACAGAGCGAGACTCCGCCTCAAAAAAAAAAAAAAAAAAAAAAAAAAAAGAATGTGACTGTATTTGAAGATAGGACCTTTTAAAGAGGTGACTAAGTTGAAATGAGGCCATTAGGGTGGGCCCTGATCCAAGCTGACTGATATCACTGTGAGAAAAGGAGGTTAGGACAGAAAGAGACGCAGAGAGGACAGGCCCTGCGGGGACACCGCGGGAAGGTGGTCCTCTACGAGGCCAGGAGACAGTCTGCAGAAGAACCAAAGCTACCAGCTCCTCGACCTTGGACATTCAGCCTCCAGAACTGTGAGAAAACACATTTCTGTTGTTTACTATCCGGCCTGTGGTATTTCTACTGCGGCAGCCCAAGCAAACACATATGTGCATTATGTGTTCAGATCTGCTCTTCGTGCAGAAAGACCTCCTGTGCACGGGGTCAGCTCCTCCGTCAGATGTGGGAACTGTGACGGCTGCCTCAGCATCCAAGGACAGCACACAGTTGCCTCTCTGGGGCTGTGACCAGGCCTGGCTTCTCTAGGCAGGCCCAGGCTCAGCCAAGTAGAGGTAAGGTGAACAGTCCCAGATCCTTCAGGCAGCATCTCCAGCAGTGATTGAGTTTCCTCCACGTCTCCACCTTTTGCTGGACAGACCACTGTGGTTTCAGCCTCTGCTCCTGGCCTCTGAAACTGACTCGGCGCAAGAGGACAAGCTTTGATTCCCTATGATTTCATCCCCAACCTGACCAAACAGCACTCCCCACTCACTAGCTTGTACCTACCAAATTATCCTTAAAGACTCTGATCCCTGATTCTTGGGGAGACTGATATGAATAATAATAAAACTCTAGTCTACCATTTAAAAAAAAAAGCCAATGAGCCTGTGATCCTTTCTGGAACATCCCAGCTGACTCAGACCTCCCCTCTCTGCTGATGTGCGCATTGCTCATTCAACATAAATTCATTGTGCACCAACTTGTCCATGTATCAGGTGATGGGGAGCAGAACTATGGATTTATGAGACTGACACTCCTGAGAATATGAAGGAGAAAGATTGAGCAAATCACCACACGCTGGGGGAGAAGCCACAGTGAGATGAGGAGAGCAGAAGAGGGAAACCTAACGGGGCCTGTGGGGACTTGAGATGTTCAGGTGTGGAGGAGTTGAGGAGGCACAGACAAGGTGGGGAAGGAAGTGATGGGAAGTCCCTCCCGTGCAAAGGGCCTGCAGTAAGAAAGCACAGGGTGCTCCAGGCACTGAAAGAAGGCCCAGGAACTGAAGTGTGAGGAGTGGGGGCAGTTCCTGGAAATGTAGGGCTGGAGAGGGGGTGCTGAGCCTGGCTGATGAGAGTGAGCATAGTGGTTTTTGTTTTAAGGGCGATGGAACTCACTGCGGGGTTCTCAGCAGGGGAAGGGGGATGGAACTCACTGGGATTCTCAGTAGGGGAAGGGGGATGGAACTCACTGCAGGGTTCTCAGCAGGGGAAGGGGGATGGAACTCACTGCGGGGTTCTCAGCAGGGGAAGGGGGATGGAACTCACTAAGAAGTTCTAAGCAGGGGGTTGGCACCGTCAGGTTGTGGTTGAAGGACTGACTGTGGCTGCAGTGTGGAACAGCCGGGTGAGGGAGCGAGAGTGGGCAGGGAGCCAGCTCCATGGCCAGGCCCTTCAGAGGCAGCACACAATCCCCCGCACTGGCTCAGAGGTCCTGCAGGTACACACCTGGCTGGAGAAGCAATGCCTGACTGCTGTGATCTGAGCGAAGGTCTCCTTCACCCTGTCGAGAAACTTCCCTCTCATTTCCCTGCTGCAGAGCCAGGATCCTACACAGAAGATCCACTCGTTCCATGAAAGCCCTGACCCCCATAAAACGCAAACATCTCTACACGACAACACCTTAGCCTGAGCAGCCTTCACTGAAGAGTTACTGGAAAAGCGCTGACTGGACAAGTGGGGACCAGCAGGAAGGCAGTTTCCTGAATCTCCCCAGTGAAAGTTCTGAGAGAATCCAGACAGGCTTGGCTGCAGGAGGCAGAGTGCCTCAAGTTTCAGTCAAGAGAACTCAGGAGAGCTGGGAGCACATGTGGTGGACGTGGAAGAAAGGAAGGGCTGAAGGACAGCCTTGATCCTGCAAGTTCTTAATTATGATGATCTCTGTTTTCCACATGCGATTTAGTGCAGAGAGGTGGAAACAAGTTGCCCCGGGGCACAGAGACCAGAGTAGCAGTCAGGACCAAATATTCTGAGCTTGGTACTGCATTCCACCTCAGCAACAGGCCTCAAGAGCCAGCTCTGGAGAAACCAAGCAATGGTCCCCGGGTCTGTGGTGATGAAGCTGCAAGGACTCACCCCAAATACCTTCCCATCAGCAAGTGACTGACACATAGCAGAAATGCAATGAGTACTTGTTGAATGAATGAATGAGTCATCATACGGACAAGTGCTTTGTAAATAGTTAAGACCCTGGACCTTTGGAGATTTTTAATAGCTTCAGTCTCCTTAAGCAAAAACGTCCTCAAAAGTCCCTATTTTAAAAGGTAAATAAGGCCAGGCATGGTGGCTCACACCTGTAATCCCAATGCCAATGCTTTGGGAGGTTGAGGTTGGAGGATCACTGGAGCCCAGGAGTTTGAGATGAGCCTGGGCAACATAGTGAGACCCCATCTCTACAAAAAAAGTTTTTAAAAAAAAAATTAGCTAGACTTGGTGGTGTGTGCTTGTAGTCCCAGTTACTTAGGAGGCTGAGGTGGGGGGATCGCTTGAGCCCAAGGAGGTCGGGGCTACAGTGAGCTATGATTGTGCCACTGCACAGCATTGTGCCTGGACAACAGAGCAAGACCCTGCCTCCTAAATAAAAAATAAGCAGGCAAACAGTACTGTCAGGGGCAGTACCTCAACCCTAAAACCCTCTTAATCCACATTCACTCACCCAACATGGTTTATTGAGCTCCTTCCATGCACTAGGCCAGTGGTTCCAGGGATACTGCAGTGAACAGGATAGACAAGGTCACTGCTTTCATACCAGTGGTGGAAAAAGACCTCAAAAGCAAGTAAACACATAAATGAACAAGCTAATGATAGGCAGCCATGGCATGTGACCGGAAGAAAGGAAATGGGTATTTTATATACAGTACGGTAGTCACCCCTTATCCTCGAGGAATGCGTTCCAAGAACCCCAAGGATGTCTAAAACTGCAGATAGTAGCGGACCCCATATACACTATGCTTTTCTCCTATACATACATACCTATGACAAAGGTTTAGTTGAAAAATTAGGCACAGCAAGAGATTAACAACAATAATGGATAATAAAATAGAACGATGATAATATGCTATAATAAAGATTAGGTGAATATAGTCTCTCTCTCTCTCTCAAAATGGTTTATTGCATGCTACTTACCCTTCTTATGATCTGTTGATCTGATCACCAAGAGAGCTACTACATGACTTAAATAAACACTGTCCATTGGCTAATTAACAGGAGAGAGAAATCGTCTGATCAGCGCTTTTTTTTTTTTTTTTTAGACGGAGTCTCGCTGTGTCGCTCAGGCTGGAGTGCAATGGCACGATCTCAGCTCATTGCTGAGATCTGCAGCTCCTGGGTTCAAGCAATTCTCCTGCCTCAGCCTCCTGAGTAGCTGGGACTACAGGCATGCACCACCATGCCCAGCTGGTTTTTGTATTTTTAGTAGAGATGGGGTTTCACTGTGTTGGCCAGGTTGGTCTCGAATTCCTGACCTCCAGTGATCTGCCCACCTCGGCCTCCCAAAGTGTTGGGATTACAGGCGTGAGCCACTGCTCCCTACCTGATTGGTGCTTTTAAATGATGGCCCCGGCTGCTCTGAGGACGACAGCATATAGAGCAAGCCGACCAGGAGCAGGGAGCCAGGTAGGGCATGATGAGGGTGGTCCAGGGGAGAGCTCATGGTGGCCTGCACTAGCCAGGTAGGGTGTGACGGTGGTGATCCAGAGCTCATGGCGGCCTGCACTAGGGTGGTTGCTGTGGGTAGTGATTTGGATATACTTCAAGGCTGAAGTCACTGCTTGCTGATGGATTGGATGTCAGGACGGGAACAGAGTCCTGGGGATCTATTAGGTGTTTGGCTTGAGGGCCAGGTTAATGGTCTTGTCATCTACTCAGATGGAAAAGGCTGGTGGGGAGAGGTTGGGATGGGGAAGAAGAGGGTGTCATTCCAGGGTTCCATTTGGCCATGTTGAAGATGCTCTTGAGACATCCAGGCGAGATGTTGAATACGCAACTGACACAGGCATTCATAGCTTTGTTGGAAGAAATGAAATAAAATAAGAACAAAAAGGGAGAGAAGAGCTCTTCATGAGAAGAAGCAGGTAAGAAAAGGAGCCTGGTGGTTCACAAGGACAGACTTCTCTCTTGCCACAATTTCCAGTTCAGTTATGTTCCTAAAAGTATTTCTGAGCATTTGCTACATGCCAGGCAGGACCTTAGCAGAAACAGGAGAGGCAGCCTGGTCTCAAGCAGCTACGCTCCAGGGAGAAGTGACAGCTGCGGAACATGGAAATGGCAGATCATTTTGCTGTAGATGAACCCGAGAGGGAAGGGGAGACAGGGCGGTGGACAGGTCAACCTGGCAGTCTGAGAAGATACTTGAGATTAACCAAAATGATGGGAAGGACAAGGCCATAGGGAGGGGCAAGCACAAAGAGCCCTGGGCCTGCAAGGGCAGAAAGGAAGGCAGCGCCCAAGAGGGAACATGAACCAGGGCAATTACAGACCTAGGCAGGGCCTCAAAGGCTGGAGGGGCTCTAGGTCACACCTGCAGGATGAGTGGCTATTGGAGGGTTTCAGCAGGGGACAGACGCTCTTGGGATCATGCTTTGGACAGATGGCTCTAGCTGTAGGGTGGACCATGGGTGGTAGCAGGGAGCATAGGTGGGACAGAGTCGAAAGGTGGTCTCCATGATCCAGAGTGAGATGCCGGGATTTGTTCAGCCTGGTGTGCAGGTGACAAGGGGCAACAGACTCAGACATATTTTGGAGGTCAACGGATCATCCTTGGGAATGTGAGATATCAAGCTGAGAGTCAACAGAAGAGCCAGTCTGGAAATCCTGGCCTGAATGAGAGAGAGAAGAGGAGAGGGCCATGGGAGCCGGAGCACCTCAATGTTCAGAGTCTGCAGAGAATGTGGGGGAGGAAACGCTCATGGGTTGCAGTCTAGGTGGAGCAGCATTTCTCAACCCTGGCACTGTCCACATTTGGGGCCAATTCTCTATGGTAGGGGATGTCCTGTGCACTGTAGGATGCTTAGCGGCATCCCTGGCCTCCACTCACTAGTGCCAAATGGCCCTGAGAGAGGAAAATTACTTTCCGTGAAGAACCACTTAGTTGGAGAAAATGAGCAGGCAATGAGAGGCAAGCCTACCTCAGGCTTCAGAGAGTGGACTCAGAGAGTCTGACCACCAGGACACAACACAGTCTCTTCCACCTGCTCACTGGGTGACCTTCACCAGCCGTGTAACTTCTCTTTGCCTTGAGTTACTTTATCTGTAAAGCGGGGAACGTAGTGTCACCACATTCTGGATGTTATAGGGATCATTAAAGAGGTAATACAAGGAAACTCTTAGAATAATGCCTAGTACATTGCTAACAGTTAACAAGTTATTTCGCAAAGTGCTATGATGGGGGATGAGTAGGGAGTATGTCCCCCACACCCCCAAGCCCCCCCCCGCACACACACACACATGCACAAGCGGAGTCAGTAGCCCCGGCCTAGCTCATGGGCTCATTCAGCTGGAGGAAGTCTCAGTTGAGCACTTAAGAAGGATTAGGAGTCCAGCAGGGGAAGAGTTTTGGGTGGACAGGATGAACGTGTTCTAGGAAGACAAAAAAAGTATTTGAAAATGTCCAGAGAAGAGGTTGGCACTTTGATGAAGTCACAGTTAGTTCAGCATGAGGGAGGGCTGAAGAATTCCCTGGTGGCCCAGGGTGCAGTGGGCAGGGTGAGGGAAGCTTGAAGAACCAAGGCCGGAAAGGTAAGAACGAACATCACATGAGGAGTTGGACATTCCCTGGGTTCCATGAGAAGCCACAGAGGGTGTCAGGCTGACAAATGTCATGACCAGACAGCCATGGAAAGTCACTCTAGCGGGACAGCAGCTTGCGGCACAGAGCCATTCTTGACTCCCCTTCCTGAGCCTCCTTGAGGACATCTGCTCCTGGTGTCTCCTACCTTGTGGGATCTCCCTCCCTTCTTTCACTGGCTCTCCTGCACTTACCCTTTTTCCTGGACCTGGACTTTTCTACTCCTTTCTTCACACTTTCTTAAGTCCCTGGATTTCAACACCACCACGTGCTAAGGACTCCCAAAGTGAGAGTCATTCATTCATTCAGCAAATCTCTGATGGCCAATGAGGTGCCAGGCATTGCTCTTGGTGTTGGAGCTAGAACAGGGAATAAGACAGGCCAAAGCCCTGCCCTCCTAGAACTCTTCTTCTGGTGCAGGGAGATAGACAATAAACATACCTAAAAATGCAAAAGTCAGCTGAGCCAGTGGCTCACGCCTGTAATCCCAACACTTTGGAAGGCTAAGATAAGAGGATCCCTTGAACCCAAGACTTCAAGACCAGCCTGGGCAACAGACCCCATCTCTACAGAAATTAAAAAAAAAAAATTAGCTGGGCATGGTGGTGCACACCTGAGGTCCCAGCTACTTGGGAGGCTGAGGCAAGAGGATCACTTGAGCCTGGGAAGTCAAGGCTGCAGTGAGCTATGACTGCACCACTGCACTCCAGCCTGAGTGACGGAGCAAGAACCTGTCTCAAAAAAAATACGTAGCAGTTACTTATTATTTATTTATTATAGATGGTGGTGAATGCTATGGGGGTGTGGGGAATTATAGACTTCCAAGGGAGAAAAAGAGTGTTGTGGAGAGGGTGCTGCAGCTTTAAACAAGGCTGTCACAGGAGGCCTCGTGGAGAAGGTGGGATCTGAGGAAAGCCCCTATGGCTAGAGTGGAGAGGGGCTACCTCAGCCTCCCGCGGGCCTCCCCTTTCCCTGAGCCCTGGGAACTCACACCAGGCGGATTCCTGCCACCACCTGTTCACCTGTTTCTTCAGCCAGAGAGTGGGAGTCAGCCTTCCCAGCCCCCTCACCCCCCATCCTCAAGGCCACCAATTTCACCTCCTAAAAAGGCACTGGATCTATTATTCACACCCTCTCTTAGCCACTGCCCTCTCTCCTGGCTCATCCAGCCTCTTCCCCGTCTCCCTTCTCCCATGCCCTCAAGCCAGTGTGACTTGGAATATACTTATCATTCAGACTCTGCCTTACTTAAAACCCTTACCAGGCTGAGCACAGTGGCTCACACTTGTAATCCCAGCACTTTGGGAGGCCAAGGTGGGTGGATCACTTGAGGTCAGGAGTTCAAGACCAGGCTAGCCAACATGGTGAAACTCCGTCTCTACTAAAAATACAAAAATTAGCCAGGTGTGATGGCACATGCCTATAATCCCAGCTACTTGGGAGGCTGAGACACAAGAATTACTTGAACCCGGGAGGTAGAGGTTGCAATGAGCTGAGATTGTGCCACTGCACTTCAGCCTGCAGCCTAGGCAACAGGGCAAGACTCTGTCTCAAAAAGACAAAAAACAAAAAACAAACCCTTACCAGGATTTTTATCATAGCTGAATTTTAAACCCCTTCCTGTGGCTTTCAAGTCTTCCTTGCCCGCCCACTAACTAAGGCCCATCATTTCCACGCTCCTGCCTTCCCTCCTTCCCTCGCTCTGCTTCAGTCAGGCTGGTCTGTCTCTTTCCCACCTCAGGGGCCTCGCACATGTTGTTCCCTCTGCCTGTAACACCCTTCCCAGCTTTCCTCCTGGTCACTTTCTTCTTGTCCTTTGAAACTCGGCTGATATGTTGTCTCCTTCCAGAGGCCATTGCTAATCACCCAACTAACTAGCTCCTTGTCCCCTCATTCTTTGTTTTTACATTACATTCTCTTTTGTCCTTTTCACAAGATTAACTTAGTATTTGTCTGTGTCCTTCACTGACATTAGACTGTTACTTGGTGAAGGCAGGAGGCCTGTCATGGACACTGTGTATGCGCAGTGCAGTGTCCTGAGGCACGCAGAAGTGCAATGCATTAATGCAGAAGCGAATGAATGAGTTAGGAAGCAGTTGCAGTCACTCAGCTTCAAAACGTAGCGGCCTGAGTTGTGGAAATGTGAAGTGGGTGGACTTTGAGATCCGTTTTGGAGTAGGAACCATCCGGGTCTGCTGCTTGCTTGGACCTGCCCCAAGAATCACTCTGAGAACTCCTCAGTAAGATGGTAGGACCAGGCTGAGCCTTCCTGGGCATTCCTGCGTGACGCAGCTCCTCCCACCCACCTCCTACAGCTCTCCTGCCCCTAAGCACGTGAAAGTCATCCCTTCTTCAGAAAACTGGAAAAAGGTTGGAGGACTTTGTTGTTGGAAAATGTCTTTGAGCTCATCTCTTCTCCCAAGCCCTGGTTGTTTTCCAGCTGGGGAAGCAGAAACCCAGAGAGGTGACATGATTGGGCCAAGGTCTCCCTCCCAGTGCGTGCACGAGTGTGGCTGAAACCTCACTTCTTCACTTGCAATCCCTGTGCCATCTGCCTCTTCTTAACGAGAGCTTTGTCCAGCCTGGGCAACAAGGTGACCAGCTTTACCAAAAAGAATTTCAAATTAACTAGGCGTGGTGGCATGAGCCTGTAGTTCCAACTACTTGGGAGGCTGAGGTGGGAGGATCACTTGAGCCCAGGAGGTTGCAGTGAGCCGTGATAGTGTGAGTGCACTGTAGTCTGGGCAACAGAGTGAGACTCTGAGAAAGAAAGAAAGAAAGAAAGAAAGAAAGAAAGAAAGAAAGAAAGAAAGAAAGAAAGAAAGAAAGAAAGAGAGAGAGAGAGAGAGAGAGAGAGAAAAAGAAAGAAAGAAAGAAAGAAAGAAAGAAAGAAAGAAAGAAAGAAAGAAAGAAAGAAAGAAAAAGAAGAAAGAAGGAAGGAAGGAAGGAAGGAAGGAAGGAAGGAAGGAAGGAAGGAAGGGAAAGAAAGAAGAGAGAGAGAAAGAAAGGGAAGGAAGGAAGGAAGGAAGGAAGGAAGGAAGGAAGGAAGGAAGAAAAGAAAGAGAAAGAAACAGGAAGAGAGAAAGAGAAAGAGAAAGAAAGAGAGAGAGAAAGAAAGAAAGAAAGGAAGGAAAGAAGGAAGGAAGGAAGGAAAAGAAAAGAAAGAGAAAGAAAGAGAAAGAAACAGAGAGAGAGAAAGAGAGAAAGAGAGAAAGAAAGAAAGAAAGAAAGAAGAAAGAAAGAAAGAAAGAAAGAAAGAAAGAAAGAAAGAAAGAAAGAAAGAAAGAAAGAAAGAAAGAAAGAAAGAAAGGAGGGAGGGAGGGGGAGGGAGGGAGGAAGGGAGGAAGGAAGGAAGGAAGGAAGGAAGGAAGGAAGGAAGGAAGGAAGGAAGGAAGGGAGGGAGGGAGGCAGGCAGGCAGGCAGGCAGGCAGGCAAGCTAGCTTTGTCCACAATTTAAAAAGCACCCCCCAGGCCAGCCCACGGAGCTGGAGCAAACATTTCAACCAGGTGGACCAGGGACAGTCCCGTGCCACAATATAGGTGTTCACTCCCGTGGGAGGGGAGTATCCTAGCTGTGACTTAGCAGGGAAGCCTGAGGGGCCAATACTCAGCTTTATTGGCCATGGTGGGTGGGGTGACAGGGAAAACTCTGAGAGGAAATTTGGTAATATTAACAGGAGGGGCAGACAGCTGGGTGGAGTGGAGAGGGCCGGGGACTGCTCTGTCTGTGAGATCAGAGGAGACTTCAGTTTCATCTCTCCAGAGGAGGGACCCTCTCACAGAAGCAGGGGGTTGGGTTTGAGCAGCAGGAGGCTGGAGTTATGAAACCACCACTCATTCATTCATAGAGCATTTGTCCTGAGTGTTCTGTTAGGCAGCTATTCCCCCAAGATGCTGGGGAGTCAGATCTGAATAAGATACTGGGAGGGAGACTTTAGGAGACTCCAAGCCTGGAGCAGACAGACAGGTCAAAAGGCCTATGCGATACCCCTAGGACAAAGGCATTCACACCTGGACCACACAGTCACTGAACCCCAAGGAAGCTGGACAAAGAGGATCGGGGGAAACATCATGCTAAAGGGAGAGACGAGACGAAAGAAGAGAGAGGAGAGGCTTACAGGGACACTGATACTTTCCAGCATTTCTTTTCTCAGGAGATCTGGAAGGGATCTGTGCACTTTATACTGTTCATTCCATCCACAAGTATTTACCAAACACATAGCACACTCCAGGAACCACGCTAAGCACCAGACACTACAGTTCTCTGTTCACAGAAAGGCAGAAGCAGCCCTGCACCCTGGCCTCCCAGTGCAGTGATTGCCCAGCATCTCCTGAGGCTTCCACTGTGAAGCCAGTCCTGTCTGAAAAGCTGTGGAGCATTCATGTTTTACTTATTTATTTTTGAGACAGAGTCTCACTCTGTAGTCCAGGTTGGAGTGCAGTGATGCAATCTCGGCTCACTGCAACCTCTGCCTCCCAGGTTCAAACAATTCTCCTGCCTTAGCCTCTTGAGTCACTGGGATTACAGGCACCTGCCACCACGCCTGGCTATTTATTTATTTATTTTTGTATTTTTAGTAGAGACAGAGTTTCACCATGTTGGCCAGGCTGGTTTCGAACTCCTGACCTTGAGTGATCCCCTTGCCTCGGCTCTCAAAACTCTAGGATTACAGTTGTGACCCATCACGCCTGGCAGCTATGGAGCATTTAAGTAACACAGAGAAAATCGCATTACTGCTATCAAGGAGTTTGTAAGCCACAGAGCTTAAGAAACTTTAGAAAAGAAAGGTGGCATGTTAAGGCCCTGGGGAGACCACTGTGGCCCCCAAGGTCACTGTTTATCTGTGATTACTCTTGCAGGAAAGTTCTCAAGAAACTTGAGTCAACACTTGCTTGTGTTGGTCATGACTCTTTGAGTTACAAGTAGCAGAAGACCAATACAGACCTAAGCATAAAAATGAATTTAACAACTTCAGGCATAGCTGTATCCAGCTGCTCCAATGATGATATCAGACACTGATATCTCTTAGCTTATTTTTCTCTGAGTTGTTTCACTGTCAGGCTGTGGGGATGCAGTAAACAGAGTCCTGCTCTAAACCCTGGGGGTACATTGAACAAGACCAAAAAAAAAATGCATGGTCCTCATGGAGCTTATAATTAGTCAGATTCTTACAACTGGTAGTAAAGGAAGACCGCCAGGCTTTCTGGGATTACTTCTTATCAGCTTAACAACTCTAACATGGGGAAAAATTAGCCCAAGCAAAAATGTACTTTATTGGTTCAGCTTTGTTGCATGTTACCCCCAAGCTGAACTAAGTGGCAGAGAGGAGCAGTACTCTCATTGCCCCTGACCCCAGGTCACCAACCCCTCTGGGATCCAGGAGACGGAGAGTGGGGCAGGGGCAGGTCCTCAAATGAAAACTGATGTGGTATGACCAGATACCACAGATATCACTTATTTTTATTTTATTTTATTTTTTATTTTTTTTGAAACAGAGTTTCACTCTTGTTGCCCAGGCTGGAGTGCAGTGGCGTGATCTCCGCTCACTGCAACCTTCACCTCCCAGGTTCAAGTGATTCTCCTGCCTCCCAGGTTCAAATCCCGAATAGCTGGGATTACAGGCATGCGCCACCACGCCCGGCTAATTTTGTATTTTTAGTAGAGACAGGGTTTCTCCATGTTGGTCAGGCTGGTCTCAAACTCCTGACCTCAGGTGATCCGCCCGCCTCGGCCTCCCAAGGTGCTGGGATTACAGGCATGAGCCATCACATTCAGCCCAGATATCACTTTAAAAAGGGAAAATAATAGACACAATGTCTGGCATAAACCTAGATTGGAAGAAGGCAAAGTTGTATGGTCAACACGAAACATAGGAGAAGGTACTAACAGTCCCAGGGAAGCAGGGAGGGAGGCCACAGGGGAGAGGTCCAGAGACAGGAGTTTGCAGTTTCCTGAGGGAAACCAGTGTCTTCTGGCCACTCTGTATGGGAGATCCTGAAGCAGACTCTGGAACTGCAACCAAAGCATGAGTGGGAAGTTAGGCAAATTCAGGCTGATAATTGTTTGGTTTCCTTGGGCAAGTACCTTACATCTCCCAGTCAGGTGCTCAGCCGTGAAACAGGGTTAATCATAGCCACGTCACAGGTTATTGTAAAAGTTAAATTAGAAAACTTGCCTAAATGCCTGGCCAGAGTCGAAGTTCAAAGGTAAGAAGAGTGAGGGACTGGCAGGGCATCCAGTCCAGCCCCAAGCAGCTTGGAGGTGGCAGGAAAACTGTGTTTGTACATTTCCCCTTGTGAACTTCTATCCCAGGAGGGAGACGACCTCTCTGAAGAGCAGTGCCTAGAATGGCCTCCCAGGGCCACATCTCCATCACAGCTAGAATCTTATCCGTCATCTCTGCAGCAGGCTCGGAAACCGGCTGTGGCAAACATTTCACAGAAGGTGCATTTCACCCTCTTCCTCAGCAAGAGAAGACCCAGCTGCTTCTTTTCTGGCATTTCCCTGTGCCTACTGGTTGGGATGGGCAGCAGCAGAGTATTTGGCCTCCGACCACCTAGAAAAAGTCATGCCTTGGTTAAGAAGTGCTGCATTTGAGAAAGTGGACCTTTGTGGTTCCCCGTATCCCTGGGAACCTCCACATTCAGAGAGGCTAAAAGCCCACACCGACCGGAGCCAACAGAATGGGGAGGAAGCAGGTGCAGCGAGTCAGCTTCATCTTCCCCTTCTCTTGATGCTCTTCAGCCGTTAGGGTTTCAAAAGAGTGGGCGTGAGCAAGCGAGAAAAGCCCCCTCGATTCTGGGAAACTTAAAGACAGTTCCTTCTAGCAAGAACACCTGGAGAGGCAAAAAAAAAAAAAAAAAAAAAAAAAAAAAAAAAAAGTTGTGTTGGAACCCGTGGAGAGAAGGAACTGTCGGTTTCCAAACTCTGCTTCGGACCCTCTCCCCTCCCACCCACGGCCCCAGGCAGAGAGGGCCGGAAAGGCAGCCCATTTCTGCCCGTTCGTTCGGGCGCACAAGCGCATTGCGCATGTACTGTTGGAGGGGGCACCCTGGTTTCCACCTGGAATGCGCTTCTAGCCAAGTAACTGCGTCCCCTTTGCGCGCAGCTGGCCTGGGGAACCTCAGCCCATCAGAGCCAGTTACTCTTGGTCCCCGCTTTACTGGAGGGTCGCAGGAGCCTTTCGCTTCCAAAAGCTAAAGGCTTGTCATCCCCTCCTCCCAGGAGCGCACCTTTAGCCACCCACTCTTCGGGCTTTGCAGGAAAGCCTCAGGGGAGTTCACGTAGGAATAAAACAGTCTCCCGGGAGAAGGTCGTGGGCAGGTGCATTTGGGAGTAATGTACCTTTAAGGAAAGAAGTCTGAACCGAAAAGACTAGCTGAGCGCGCCTCTCTCTCCCACGAGAGAGATCTGGCTGAGAGAAAACAAACCTCAGAACAAAAACCCAGTCGCCCCGTGGGCCTTTTGTTTTCAGTCAAATGCGCAAAGCCAGGTGGCTCCTTTAACACCCCCAGAGATTGTCCCCAAGATCTCCTCTGCGCCATGGGGCGCTGGGTGCACGGGGCGCCGTCTGTATCCTCTGCCTGGTAGCTGCCCCCATCGCGCCCCACTGCGCCCCAGCCCAGGCTGGAAAACTGGGCCAACAGGAAGGCTTGGATGGGGGAAACCCAGCCTGAGACTGGAAACGGCTAGAAGTGAACCGGACGAGTGGCCTTGCAAAAGCAGCAACTGCGCTTCTCTAGCTCCAGCGCCCCTGCTTCCAGGAACTTTACGCAAGATAGGTGAGAGGGGTGGCCGCACTAAAAGAAAAACAAGAAGAAGAAGAAGAAGAAAAAGACATTCCAACTACTTTATCCTTGCGCAGGGACCGCTTCAAATGTTTCATTTTGGGCCAGGTCTCCAGGCTTTCC